>NC_061491.1:21500055-21800055 GCF_022539355.2 Hippoglossus stenolepis
TGATTGTGTGGGTGTACAGGCATCATACTTTGCATATGTCTGCAGAGGGTGACACTGCTCCCACTGATGTGCTCAATTTGGTCCAAAGCTTTTGATAATAATAAAAATAACTTGAGTTTATGTAGCGGCTTTCAAGAGACCCAAGGACGATTTACCTGTGTCACTAGGGACCAAAAGAAAAAAGAAAAGGATCCACACAAAACAGGACAGAAATAATCAGCACTAATTCGCAGGGGAAAGTCAAATGGTTTCACAGAAAATAAAGAATCTACTGTTTCACTTCACCATGTTTGTGCTTGTATGGGGTCGTAATCACAGTTCACATCCTAAACGCTGTCAAACTTTTCAAGAAAAGTCAAAATCACTGTAAAATGTGTCTTTTTTTTGTGATGCATCCACTTCCACTATAACTTACTACAAAGGATTAAATGAGCGATTGTTGCACCTAATGTTTATTTACATTCCCGGCATCACCTGGTTGATATTGTTCATTTAAAATGGTGAAAATTCGAAAACCTCCATCAAGAAATAAAGGATTGTGTGTGTGTGTGTGTTTTTAATTGGTTATAAACATTTTAAGTGTCTCGTCATTGCGTAAGCTGAAGATGAATGTTCACCTCCTCATCATCAGGCTGAAGTTAGTGATTTGTAACAAGTTAACGAGAGTTCATTGAAACTTGGAATAAAAGAGTAAGAGACGTTTAGGAAAAGAATTGCAAGCGGTCCCGTGTGATGAGAAAAATTATGATTGATGATACTTAATTCCCGGAGAAGGGAACATTTAAAGCCAGTGGCATCGAATCAGCGGCAGTGGAACAAAGCTACCTGATGTTGCCATCTGTCGAGTCCATGTCAATAAATATGTGCAGACAAGAAGAAAAATACTATGACAACATGTTGAATCCTTCCCGAGCCTCGGAGCCAGTCGGAGCGCTCCTCTGATGCTCTGATGCGGAGCGACAGAGAGACGCCGTGACTCATCTGATAAAAACTCTGCTCCAGCTGGATCACAGATGCAACATCTCTCAGCCAGTCAGTGTTTCTCACCTCCAAATCTGTCTCTGCCCGTCCTCATTGACCTTCAGCATAAAACCTATCAATGAAACACCAACAGGACCCTGCAGCGCTGTGAGTTACTATGGATACACCGCACGTCACGCAGGAGTGGGGTGTGGCAGACATGCTGCTGCATTTCATTAGCCAATTTATAGTGTGTGTGTGTGTGTGTGTGTGTGCGTGCCTAAGACTAAATTGTGACATTGGATCTATACTGCATGGCATACAGGGTGAACAGGATCAGATGGAAAGCGGGGCACACCATGTCCGACCATTGACGAGAGGAGTGCGGCGTAAACCCGACAACTCTCCACCAGCTGGGTGTCCTGCTGCTCTCGTCCTTCTTCCCACCAAACAAACCGATTCCGAAAATAGTCTCCATTTATTATCACCTCACACACTTCAAGTGTTTGTGTAACACTCACGAATCCCTCTGGGATTGATCTCTTAGCTATGTTTTCACTCATGTCCATTTGTACGTCCATTTGTTTCGGTCAGTCTGTCAGTTGGTTGGTCGGGCAACGCAAAAGCTGCTGAACAGATTTCCACGCAACTTGGTGGAGGAAGGGGACATGAACCAAGGAGGAACCCATTCAATTTGATGTACATCCAAAGGGGCAAAACCAGGAATCGCTTTCTTTACGATTGAGAGATTGGGTGTTTAATGACATGTTCACAGATTTACCAGGGAATAATGAATAGATCTTAAATGAAAAAAAAAAAAAAAAATCATTTAAAAAAATTAGTTGAAGCTTGCTTGATTTTAAGGAGGCTTATATCACCATGTTTTAATGGAGCCTGACTTTTCTGTTTAATCACGACTCTGTCACACAAAACCTCCACAAGTCAGAAATCTTTTTTCCAAACTGACAAACTGATCCGTGGGAGACGTGAGTTCAGTGTTTATTCTTCAATAACAGCTGACGTCTTAAAGAGTGAAAGGAAGAAATCCACACTCCTCCATGTCCATGTGGTTTCACTCTGTATCACCGATCTGTGATTTTAAGTGAATTCAGGATGTTATTTAGTTTATTTAATGTAGGATACTCACTCTCCCTCTAACAGGCAGAGGAAGAAGCTTCGTGGCAATAGTGGATTTGTGTCAGTGCGACTTTAATGCTGAAAAAAAGAGTCTTTAAAGAAACTGTTGCTGTTTAAATGAAAGACAGAAACAAATGTCTGATGTTTACTGTGCATGGTGGTTAAACTTCACTACGACATAACTGGAAACATTTCCGAGGAAACATAAATACACTGTGTATTATCCACAGGAAAAGAAAAACTGTTCTTTTAACGGTTAAATTTGTGTTTCTTCAGCAGGAGGTTTATTTATTTACTTGTATTTCACTTGTACAAGTCCACTGACCAATTTTCATGAAGTGGTTTTCAGTAGACGAGCAAATCCAGATCGTAAGGCTGAGCGATGTGGCCAGAATTTATATTAATGTTATTTATGTTAAGTTTAAAGACTGATTTTTGTGCCTAAGTGAAGGTTGTGGTTTTAAACTCTTTGTTCCAAGCAGATGACAGAAACTTTATAAACAGCAAAACATTCTATAAACCTGAGGTAGATCAAATATGTGTTATATCTTCTCACTGTGCTTAAACATCATCAATATATATTTCTATTGATGAAAAAGATATATTGCAATATATAATAATATTGTTTTATCACCCATCATTTTATCGCCAAATCAAGTCAATACAAGCACATCAACCTGTGACCTTTATTATCCATATTGCTGAGTTCAGCTCAGATTTGTCGGACTCTTCTGAACCATGGATTCCTGCAGTCTGATGGAAAGCTCCTGGTCGTGCACACACTAAAGGCCTAAACCAGCCCCGCACGCCGCCTACAAGATGGAGCACTGCAGCACTATAAACACTCAGAGGAACAACTGAGTCGATTTAGGATACCGACTCTTCTCCACATGCTCCACATGTTACAACACCCACTTAGGTGAGGAGGTAACACAGAGATCTGCTGGCACCGAAACACCCACCAAGTCTTTCTGGATATTAGCTTCATTTCTGGGCCCCAAAGAGAAGTAGAGGAAAAAAAAAAAGCATCTCCCTGCATCTTCTGATGGGAGATGAGCTTGTGAAAGACTTAAACACAGAATAATCACTGCTAGTCTACGGTCGATTAAAGGTCCTTTTCAAAACACGCTTTTGCATTCTGCTTCTTTGGCTGTTTCCATAACAACCGTGAAACGATGGAAGAATGTGCTCCATAACCCGCAGGACTTGATACCGACAAGAAAACACACACGTACGTGTTGATGTGTGCACAACTGCACATGCGTACACACACATCAGGCTGCGGGCTTACTCTGCTTCAGCCTGCAAAAGAGCAGACAAATAATAATGCTTGAATAAGTGAATGGTTTATGTGTAAAAATCAGTGGAGTGGGCAGGTAAATAAAAACAAAACTGTGAGAAGGGATGCAGCTTAAAAACAATCTCCAGTTTATTCATTTTATCCTCATTGATAATCAATCATCCGGATCGGTTCAGACAGGAGATCCCATTAGACACCTACGCACCATCTCATTACCCCCCAACCCACAAAGTCTGCTTATTCCACTCTAGTAAAACTCACAAGCTCTCGCTCCACGTCCCCTCCTCCCTTTCGCCCATAAACGCATAACATCGCTCGCTCGCACACACACACACACACACACACACACACACACACACACACACACACACACACACACACACACACACACACACACACACACACACACACACACACACACACACACACGAAGCAATTCCCACTGCTGTCTATTATGCTTGACGCAGCAGTGGGAATTGATTGAGCTTTTATTATTAAGAGCGATTTTCCTCAGGATCTTACACTCAGTGATGAGAGGGAGGCTGAGTAGACCAATTAGAAACAGACAGGACAACAGAGGTAACGGAGGAGGTGGAGAGAGGACAGTGGATACTGTGCAGCTTGTGTGTGTGTGTGTGTGTGTGTGTGTGTGTGTGTGTGTGTGTGTGTGTGTGTGTGTGTTTGTTTTCCCTGTGGATATTAATTAGGTCTGAGTTGCACTTTTTTTCTCTGAGAGGAAGAGATAACCTCCATCATTGATCAGAGACCTGAGTAAACAACAGAGACACACACGTGCAAACACATGAACGGTTTTGTGTTACATCACATATATGTGGAGGTTCAGTGACTGAAGTACAATCATTCTGGGAACAGGCCGTGCACTATACTGATCTGACTTCAAGAGACTCTAGAGAAGCATTAACTGCACTCAAACCTCAGACTTTTAGAAATATCTAGAAATAGGAAGATTTCTATAAAAACAGATCAACTAAAGGTTCATGATGATATACTCGGGCTTTCAGGTGATGACCATAAACTGTAACATCCTCCAGTGTGTCCTCAGTAGCGTGAATAACTCTGCCTACGCCAAAAAGCCCCCTTTATGAAACAACATTTTAAATCACTAGATCCAGATTTTTGTTTGGATCTGAACCAAATGCAAATCAGTCCCTTAAACACGCTTGTTGAAAAACACCCCATCTCACAATGTCGAGCCCTTAAACACACACTTGAGGAGCAGCCAAATCACCTCATCACACTAATCTGAAACCTGTTTCTCTATAGGATAGAAGAACACACACACACACACAGTTTCGGTGTGCTGTCACGTCACTGACTCCCACTGGGTTAATACACAAGAACATGCTTAAACCCACAAAAAAGCGACAATTACACACATCTGCAAGCCATTAGGTTTAATCACATGGTGCGGCAGAGGCTGTATAACAGAAACCATATATTGGCCTGTGTTCCACGCTAATGTGTAGTCAGGACTGGAAACTACACACAGAGCTAACAGCTACCCTGATGCTAATGAGAGCAATCATCAGCAGCAGAGAGAGAGAGAGAGAGAGAGAGAGAGAGAGAGAGAGATTCTCCCACAAAGCCTTATTGTCTGATGGGTCCTTCGATACAGGGAGATGCATCGTAGCGATCAATATCACAACAATGGATCCGGCCTTGTTTAACAACTCTTCTTCAACTCCCCCCACACACACACACACACACACACACACACACACACACACACACACACACACACACACACACACACACACACACACACACACACACACACACACACACACACACACACACACACACACACACACACACACACACACACACATCTCCTCCCGTGTGGTGAGGAACAAATGGGATAAGAAGGGATTAGTGTCAGTGCTTAAAATAAACTCGACCGTGTCACAGACGAGGAAGCTGACACGAGGTGAGTGAGGTGTGAGTTGCGGGAGATAAACTCGCGACAAAAAGAAAATATCACTTTTCTCCCCGTTGTCCTTGTGTATAATTGCACGAACAAGAAATTAATATTCTGGAGAGGTGTCGTGCTTCACTAAGTGTATCACTCTTGTGTTTCTGTCCAATATAAAGACACTATAGCTTGCAATGGCATCACTTTTAAATAATAGACTAGTTATAGAGTATGTGCCTGTAATCGTGGTGTGTATGATCTTATCTTTAATATATCAACCAGGAAAACATCCACATGATTTTTGCCCCCGAGAAACTAAGGACGTTACGAGAGCTTCAGTATCAAGTCAAAGTTTTGACGGTCCTCGGTTTTCTGAAGTTAAACGGGTGACGAAGGTTCCACAGGCGTTGTGTAGACACTGGAGAGAGAATTCCTCCACTGACTGACGAGGGCATCATAATAACCTCCAAGCATTCTAGTCTGACGTCATTAGAGAAGAAGAAGAAGGCGGCAGGCATAGTAAACAACTGGAAGGTATGAAACCACATTTAAATTCATGCTCATTTAACAGGGTCTGAACGGAGAAATTCATGGTGAATGAGTTTTATTCTTGACTCTACATTCACAACATATGGTCAAAATGTTCAGATCCTGAAGTGTTAGTGTTACTGTGACAGCTGGCAGCTGCTGTAGTGGTGCTCCAGAGCAGGGTCCTGTCTGTATAATATAACACCGACTTTAAAAATAAATGATTTCACACCACCGGTCTGTCAACTTGTTAGTGTGTTGGCACATCGTGTGTGAGCCACAGCCACTGTTCTCTCTTTCTATCTATAGGTGTGGTAATTGGTCTGATTTAATAGTGGAAGAGGAAGAGGAAGTGGAAGAGGATGTGGTAGTGGTGGTGATGTCAATTCATACTCAGTAATGTTTTTATTTTCCCAAATCATTAAATTTAAATCACTTAGAAACTGGACAGATGTCTCATCATATTTTATGACGCAAATGCAACAAAAAAGGTTGAGTAATCACGACGGAAACGCATCAGTACAGATGATTTTTAGAGTAGTGTGCATTTATATCATTTTATTAATTACTCTTTGCATGAGTCACTCTGAGAAGGTAGTAAGTACGTTTTCACCAAGTGTTTAGCTTGTTATCATCTTTCTAAGCTGTGTATAGATGTGTTTTCACAGTTGTCAAACATGTACAAAAATAAAGCTGAGGTGGTTTTCACACGTGCTTGTGTTCATACCTGGTGTAAATGCCGTCCAGTGCACCCAGACGGGCCTCAGAGGCCGGCACATACGAGCCCATGTGAGCCATGATGCAGATCAGAGCCACCTGACGAATGTAGGAGCTCTTACCCCCCATGTTAGGACCAGTGATGATCATGGTTCTCCTGCCATCACCCTGGAGGAGAGGAGAGGAGAGGAGAGGAATAAGAGTGTCGTAGACAGACGATGGACAAGGAGAGACAGAATAAGATATCTGCATGCTGTTGCACAGCTGAGGAGGTGGGAGGACTGAAAGCTTGGCTTCTCTTCCTACTGGCTTGTGCTTCTGTGGCAACATTAACCTACACCCACTCCATCAGCGAGCGAGGAAGTGTGTGTCCGTGTGTGTGTGTGTGTGTGTGTGTGTGTGTGTGTGTGTGTGTGTGTGTGTGTACCTGTAGTTCAGTGTGGTTGGGCACATACTGGTTTTGCACTCCCATAAGTAAGTCTATAGCAGGGTGTCTGCCATCCCTGATGATGATCTGACGCCGATCTTCACACACAACTGGTCTGAAGACAGAGAACACACTTTATTCAGTTTAGCATAAAACACACCAACACACAATATACATTGTCTTAAGATGGCATAATCATTAAAACTGACACCTGGAGCTGAATGCCACAATATCACTGTGTACACTGAGTATATTCCTCAGCTTTATTTAAGATATAAATAAAGTCTAATAATAGATTTTAGTTATAGACTTCAACTTACTCTTGAAAACATTCAACATTATTTAAATAAAGCTCTTATCATTGAAGTTTTCTGCCATGTCTTTTACAAAAAAAAAACATACTCCATTAATCCCAAATAATATATAGACCTGCCGGTGCTCCAGTTAAATTCTATTGAAATATATTAAAGTCACACACACACACACACACCCACACAGTAAATGAATGAATTAAATGAATTAAAGAGCGTTAGCAAAAATTAAGAAAGATGAAAAAGTTAACAAAAAGACAAACAAAAGGAATAAATCTCCATTTACAAAGGGGAGACAAACTAAAATACTAACATGTGTAGAGATAGACAATACATGCGTGTGTGTGTGTGTGTGTGGGAGAGATGTTGGCGTTCTGGCAGAGCACGCCATGAGCCCGGTGCACACTCCCACACACAGCCTGTCTGAGACTATAGGACACGACTCAAGACACCCACACGCACACGAGACAGCAAAAAAAAAAAATGCACACCCGCACGCACACAAACTCAATACACACTTGCACACAAACACAAATATTTATGGTCATTATGAGCAGACATCACCTGCAATAGTCCCCTTGTTTAGCAACCTCAGCCAATGAAAGGAGGCAGTCCATGGTTGCTAGGTGACTAATAGCCCTTTTCATGGTGTGATAGTGCTCTCCAAACTCACTACACAGAGAGAGAGGGAGGGAGGAGAGAGATGTTCACGAGCAAGTCAAGGTAAGTACATTCAGTGTTCTGAGGAGACGACACTAACGGTGACTTGACTAAAACAGACGTGTGCTGGCATCTCTCTGACCCAGAGACTGGCATGTTTTAAACAGTTCTTTATTTGGGTTTATGATCGTGTGGTTGTGTGTGTGTGTGTGTGTGTGTGTGTGTGTGAGATGATGCAAAGTGTCGTACTCCATAAAATTGATCCACTCGCTCTGACAGTCCAGCAGCAGCTGCTCGCGGAGCTGCTGCAGCTTCTTGTAGCGCTCCACCAGGAAAGAAGAGTGATACCTGCTGACTGTCTTGGTGCTGCAGAGGAGACGGGGGATAGAAGTGTGATGGAGGAGGAAGAGAACAGAAAAATTAAATAAGACATATGATGCTTTTTAAGTTTTTTTCCTTCCTCTAGAGTGTTATATAGTCTTTTGTGCACGTAAAAGGTCTGCAAAGTCAAAAAGCCCCCAGTCCGTGGTAAAGGGAGCGTCTCTCCTCCACAGAAAACACAGCTGCTGAAAAACCTTGGCTGTGTCAGAAATCACACACTAATCACTACATAGTCCACTATATAGTGAGTTCGCCATTTTTGTGTCCCACAATCCATTGGAGGAGAGAGAGAAGCAGGAACAGTCTCAGTGTAAGAGTGTGAGTGAGTGTGTGCGAGTGTGTTGTGAACTCACCTGCTGATTATGACCCAGTCACGTGGAACAGTAGATGCCAGTGAGTTCTTCACCTGAATCAGAAACTGAGGGCACAGGATGAAGAGGAGGTAGGAAACTTTCATAAATACGACGGAGCAGACGGACAAAAGAATGTGTCTCTTCTGATTAAAACTGACACACACACACTGAGAAGAAATCAGATCATCACAGTAAGTCAGGCTTTCACCCAAATAATGCCATCCATCTCCTACCACACACACACACACACACACACACACACACACACACACACACACACACACACACACACACACACACACACACACACACACACACACACACACACACACACACACACACACACACACACACACACACACACACACACACACACACAACCTCCTGTCCAGAGACGGTGATGTAGTCGAGCGCGGGGGCCTTCAGCGTCAGTCGGATTTCCTTGCGGTGGTCTTGAATTTCATTGAGGGCGGTCTGGATCTGCTCCCTCCTTTCCTGTAGCACCGGGAAGCCGGACAGGTCTGAGAACAGCTCTGTCTTATTCCCCATCCTGCACAGATACAAAGTCCACATTTGAGAGGGCCCAGTTACTGGATCATATCAATAATATAGATACATTTTAAATACTTTTTACTGTTACTAAAAAGACTAAGTATTGAAATGTGTATATTCATATACGATGTCTGGTGGTTCATGCTTTTATGTCCATGTGAAAATAACACAATGCACAACAAATACTCATAAAAGGTTCTTCTTTCCTTAAATTGTTATATAAACACAGTGCAGAGTACAAGTCAAATTTATCAGCAAAACTTACTGTTATTATGAGTCCTCTACTAGTGCTTGTGTAATATTTGTAGTCAGTTCTTTAAATGTAAGGTTTTGCTGCTTCTCTCTGTTGTATATTATCGCGAAATGCAAATTGAAAATTGCTCTACAAGAATCAAAGTTGGGATTTTTCTGTAATGTTTTGATTAATTTGAAGCAATTCAACGTTAATAAAAAAATGAAATAATTGATCTATTATTAAGGTAAACTTTAAGTGCAGCCTAAAGTGAGTTTCCATGACAAAGCAATTCCAATGATATATTGATATAATTCTCCATATTCTTTTGCAATTAACAATAATAACAAAAGTTATTAAATAAACAGTCACCCATAAGGTTTAGTTTGACAGCAGAAAGATATGCACTTTGCACACCAGTAATCATTTTCTGTGTAAAAAAAACCTTCCTCCAAAACCCCTAATGGTTATTGTTTTGGAGAGTGTTTTTGTATACGAGACTTTTCTATTCTTCCATTTTGTATCAGCGCTCAGTCAAAATCCTCACACCTCCTTTTCATGCAGCCGGATACTCACTGGGCCGCCTTCTTGTTGAGCACCTTGAGGAAGCTGTGGGCTGGATCCAGCAGCTTGGGAATGTCCAACAAGAGGCTTTGGAGCAGCTTGGACCGGATCTGTGCCTCGATAGCTGGGACCAGGGCCTGGAGTTCAAGGCCTACGCGACAGAGACTGCTAGTGATGACGTAAAACTCCTGCGTGGAAGACTGAAAACACACACACACACACACAACCAGAAACACACACACAGAGAGAGACATGCATCATCATTGAAGCATTAATGGTATAGCAGGCAGTGATTCTGACATAGTATCTGTATCGTAAAGGAAGCTGCGTCTGATCAGTGTGTAATGGTTATTTATAAAACAGAAATAAGAAGCACGCGTGTGTGTGTGTGTGTGTTTGAGAGAGAGAGAGAGAGAATGTGTGTGCTTTATTTCTTTAAACCAGCGAGATTAGATCACTAAATCTCTCCTGCTCTGGATATGGCAGCCAAGCTTAAAGCACGACCAGCGACTGCAGCCAACGCAGTCACTCACCAACTCCACCCACGCAGCCACCCACCCAAAAAATGAAATATCACAGCTGCCTCACTGCATTGTGTGTGACAGAATGTCAGTGAAAGGTAGACGCAGGATTTATTCAGCACTTCAGTCGCTGGTCGCTTCCTCTTTTCTTTATTTATCAAATAAGGTGACCGACTCTGCCACTATCAAACTATTTGATTTTATATAAATGTCTTTCAGTAATAGATGATATTCGACAACAAAGGAAATAGAGCTGTATCAAATGATATATCTACAAATCAATGTTCAGGCTTTAAAAAATAAAACTGGTGATCATTTAAGGTGAAATCAAATTAATGACGAATCAATACTCTGCGTTTCCACCTCTGAAGTGATATTGTAGAGTATATTGACTTCATGTAGCCCTCGGCAATGTCACAGTACAGCTCCGTGTCATGAAAGGTTAATGAGAGTCACACTGACAATGGTCTGCAGTGGTATTAATCACAGGCTGCGGTTTTAATGGTCCCCCATGTCAGCAGCCCCCTTGTTGCTCTTTTATGAACCCAAACAGACACTGACTGGAAACCATAACCGTGCCCTCCCTCCCATTATGTCAATGGAGCAATAGAGGCCACAGGCCATTACACACAGACCCATTTATCTACAGATGGGCAAAGTGACAATTAAGGTGTGTGTGTGTGTGTTCTCAGTGACATTTGATTATTTTTATACTAGATATGAAGGAGTTGGAAATGTGAGCAAGGAGCAAGATGTCGAGCTCATATTAGAGTTCCTCTCTCATCTCAGTACAACACACACACACCCACACACCCACACACAAACACATGGATGAGATGAAGCTTTCTGACATTTCAAAGATGGGCCCGATGGGAAATGAGATCGTGTCATACAATCAGGTAAGTGCCACTGAGGCGACCGCTCCCTGTTGTTAATCAAGAGGCACGAGAGCGAGGGAGAGCAAGAGAAAGAGAGAAAAGGGGTGAGGGAAAGAGAAAGAGGACATTTCTTCTCCTGATTTTGGTCATTGTTTCCAGCATTTCACCAAATACTCTGCCCACAGATCTCAGCTGAAGACAATGAGATTCCCATTGATTATCTAGACTGCACCGGCCCGGCATTTTCTAATTTGCAGATGGGTTACGTTTTCTTTATTGTGTGATTTTGTTATGTTTGTATATTTAAGTTAAGTATACTTTAAACTGTTAAGTCAATATGTTACATTTTAACTTCCAATTTGCCATAGCGATAAAAATGCTGTTCTTATAATCTACCATTGTTTTGTGATTTTCTTTTTTAAGTATCAGTTCTGGCACCATTTAGGCACCGGTACCGATGTAAAAGTATGGATTTTGCAGCGGAGAAAAAATAAATAAAACGATATCCAACCCTGTCTGCAGTGCTTTTGCCTTGTGCTCGCTCAGTCTCTCCATCTCCCTTGCTGGTGCTATCATCCATAACAAATTTACCGTCCATGCAAGGGTCAGACCTCAGTGAGATTCTCTCAAATGGAAGACCTTCTCTTTCACTCTCTAGTCTGTGTAACTGGCTCTGTTGCACGTGAGAGTGAACTGTGTGTGTGTGTGTGTGTGTGTGTGTGTGTGTGTGTGTGTGTGTGTGTGTGTGTGTTAACACCGCTAACTGAATCAATTCTCTGTATAAGCCGAGTGTGACCGGAGAGGCGATGTCAGTTTCGTGCTGCCTCCTGTGACCTCTGGTCAGTTTCATCACTTTTTTTACCTTTTTGTGGTAAATGCTGCAGATGCCCCTCTCCAGGTCGGGCAAGTGTGACAACAGGGATTTGATGGAAGTTAAGGGGAGAGAGTCGGACTCCAACATCTCCTGCACAGCATCCAGACGCTCGGAGATGGATCTGTGGGTTCACGGAAGAGAGAGGAGGGAGGGAAAGAAAGGAGGGGCAGAAATTAGGAAGATGAAAAGGAAGGCAAAGAGTGAAATAAATTAAAATGTGCCATTCCCATCATCAGTGCAGGAAAATAAACATTTCAAGGGCTGAATCAGAGGCACTTTTTTTCCCAAGAACGGTGTTTTGTGTTGCCAAAATACAACTGATTAACGTGGTTTGAAAGAGGTGATTTCTACTTCAGTTTGTATTTGTTTCCCATTTCTTCAAGGGATTCCTGGCATATTACCTCCAGAGACAGAACGCTGAGGGCATTAAGATGTGTTTAAGTTTTTAATAAACATTTAACATTTTTACAGGAGTTTTTTGGTGAGAGTTTAACAGGATCGTAAAAACCACAATGAAAAAAATGGTTAAAGCTTTTTAAAGAGCTGTCTTGATTTCTAAATTACAGGTAACCACCAATAAAAGTTGCTATAAAAGCCACAGAATACAAAACTGGTCTGTGAGCAAAAACATCCAGAAAAAAAAAAGTACTGTGAAAGCAGATGAAGAAAAGCTTAGTGACGAAATAAATGGACATCGTTCTCACACTCCATCATGAATGTAGTGTATTATTTGTGTGTGCGCACAATGTGCATGAGTGGCCGTGTCATGTGCTTCTGCGCTGTGTGTGTGTGTGTGTGTGTGTGTGTGTGTGTGTGTGTGTGTGTGTGTGTGTGTGTGTGTGTGTGTGTGTGTGTGTGTGTGTGTGTGTGTGTGTGTGTGTGTGTGTGTGTGTGTGTGTGTAATCTGTTTATGATGCTGAAATCCTGCAGAGGAGCGACAGTATCTGTTTAATCTGAGAGCAGTGCCCAATCCACAGCTATAATCCACGCACGGGGGGGGAGAGGGACGACCACACACGCACAAGCACATGGGAAGTTGATACTCACACGGACAATACATGGATGATAATAAAATTACAATGCAGAGAAGAGGAAGAGAACAGCAGTATTATAACTGAGTGGTTGTTTGTAGCAGAAGAACTTTTTATGTGCGTGTTCACCCTGCAGTGTTTCTGAAAGAGGAGCAGCTGCTCCTCCGAGAGAAAAATATGCAAGTGTTCACTTTATGGGAGTTTTTTTGCATCCGCTGTAACACGGCTCACATGGAGTTAATGCAGCTTTGGAGAGTTTCATTAAAAGTACCAGACACAAAAAAATAAATGGGATGTTGAGATATTCTTTAATAACAGTCGGGTGACTTGTGAAGCTCAACTATGCACTTAAGGAAGAAGAAACTAATGCAATGGTTTATTCTTCAAAACAGCAGTGATTAAAAACATATTTTAATTAGAAGAATTTAAAAACAATTGTGCCTTAGGCTTCTTATATTTATATTTCTGGTCCCAACACTGGATTTATTCATACATGTAAACAGATTAATGGTGTATAAATGTGCACATGTGACCCGGACAAACATGAAGTGTTGAAAAGGATTTTAAAACAGCTGTGTTGATAAACTACAGAAAGAACCAAAACATACAAAACCATTCTGTGATCCACATCCATCCAAATGGACCAGAGAAGCAGATCCACACAAGCTCAGTGATGTAATAAATGGATCGTACAAGACACGTTGGAGTTAACTTCACTAATGAAGTTATAATAATGAATGAGAATTCTTTTCTGATTGCACAGATGTAGCCGATTTGGACTTAATCAATGCAAAAGCGCCTGATAATCAAACCTGAAAGCCTCCCCTCGGTTGTTCCAGGTAATAGACGTGATGTTATTGTATCACATTGTCAAATATGTGTCATGTCTGGTTGTCTGATCAATGTGAATTTGCAAATCATAAGCAAGTGAATCTTTCCCATCTCTACAACATGACATGAAAGTGGCATCATCGCTGCCTGAGAGGCTGAATTCAGGGCAAGAAAGTGGCCTCAGCATGAGTCTGTGATCCTGACAGCCGGGCACAGAGCAGACAAACTCCTGATGTGTATTTTGGTATCATGGTGGAGCTAAGAGACGAAAACAGAGAAAGACCAGTTGAGCAGCGATGGTCATGTCCTGTACTCACTGCGGGTCTGTGAGGGGCTGGCTCACCCACTTCCTCATCAGTCTCCTCCCAAACAGAGTGCACGTGTGGTCCAACACCCACAACAGGCTGCCCCTCACGCCACCATCTGTCTGTCATTTCAGGGAGAGAACGGATTATACAAAAAACATGCAGTAATACACACATGCAATGAATCACATACAGTAATACACACATGCAGCCTGAATATAATGCCCAAGTGGAGCATCAATCAATAACAAACAATTTGAGACTAATGCAGTAAAATTGAGATAAACATAAATAAATAAATAGAACAAAATTAAATATAATATAATAAAATGACTAATAAAAGTATGGAATAAACTAAATTAAGAATCTAAAAAGAAAAGAAAATAAGAAAAAAACAGGAAAACAGAAGTAGAGATAAAAGAGATATAGTAAGAATAAGTGAACTTGGTTAATAATGATAAAAGAGAACTCAACCAATATGTATGTATATATATATATATATATATATATATATATATATATATACATATCGTGCAGAATCAATACGTGGTGGTTAGTGTCAATACTGAGGTGGCGGCCACAAATAAATAAATGAATGGGAAACACAGTGAAGTATTAAAATACTTTTGATTCTTTGTGAAACTGGAGCAGCTCACAGGAGCTCAGCCGAAGAGGCCGTTCTTCAGATGTGGCCCAGGATGGATTTGTGTTCACACAACTTAATGTGGTCTGAGGACAGATGCCATCACCAGGTCTGAGCAGGGCTGGTGAGAGCATCTGATATTAGCAATGGAAGTGGAAGCAATGGAGCAGGTTATGGAAGCCACAAGCAGTCAGAAGAGAACGCATGAACTGGGCTTGAACTCCAAGAGTCATGAGTTTCTGGGTGTGCGTGTGCGTGTGCGTTTGTGTGTCAGATGTGCTGACATCCTACATAGTATACACGTACACACACACACACGTACGCACACACACGTACGCACACACATGTACGCACACACACGTACGCACACACGCACACACCACAGCAGCAGAGTCGTGCTGAACTTTTGAGCCGTTACCCACAGAAGCCTGAAGAGTCACTGAACATTTTCTTTCAATTTATTTCACGCATTAATTTTTTACGCTCCAGTGTAAGACTGTCACATGATTTCTCCAGTGACTTGTCTCAGTGACTGTATGAAATACACTAACAAGTTAAATACTGAGATATTGAGTCACTTTAATTGTCTGCTACTACCTGACAGCTTGTTTATGGCGACAGGCAAAATGAGCGTTCACCTGATTGTTGAGGATTTCCAGGTTCCTCAGGGTGGTGGCACTCAGGGTCATTCCCTCTGAGCGGCAAGACAGACGCTGGAAGGAGCTGTTCAGAGCAAACTGATTATTACAACACAACTACACAATGTGAGAAGTATAATGAGATTAGGTTTTATCCACTTTTACTAATATGTGACTCTGGAGAATGTCATTCAAAATATTAGTTCAAATATCACGAACAGGAAAATGAGAAGGTCATTTATTTTCAAATGGCACATAAAGCCAAGCAGAAAGTAATCCACTACTTTACTGTTCAACAGGTTTTTAAAGGTAAAGATTGTGAGGGTGAAAATTCCTCAACCTTAACTTTGCATAAATTAGAGCAATTCTATCTTCTTAGTTTGTATATATATTATATACTATATTAATACTATCTTTGTGTTAACCTCAAAAAGTTATATTAGGAGAGAAGAAAAAGATAAATCCTGGAAAAAATAAGCTAAGAAATGCATTCTCTTATTTATTGAAATTGTAGTATATGTATAGGTGTGTGTGTATTTACCATTCACTCCTAAAAACTCTCTCTAAGTTGAATTCCTGGAGAAACTGGATGAGCGGCCCCAGACAGCAGATCACTGGAGTCTCCATGGACGCTACACTGGACAGACACCTAGAGGCTGTGGGACACAACAACACACCCACCAACACGTCACATCTTCACGCACAACACACAAAAACACAGCCACGAGTCACAAGCCCCCTCCTCAGACATGTCCAGTGTGCTGGTTTGAGACATTTATGTCCAGAACATTCACGCGAGGGGCAGTGTCTGAATACGACGTATAAACCCCACTGCAGAAAGCACAGGGGTTTTGTTCACAGCCCATCAGACAAATGGTGCGAGAAGAAACCACCAGCTCAGCCGAAATGTATATTTTTGCATTGACAACAAATACGTCAAGCATATGGACGTTTCTGTAAAATCAATGAGTATACAGGGAAGCAGTAAAGTGTCTAAGGCAGCTGTTGCAATGCAAGAAAAACAACAAAATGCCCACGCTGTGAATTTTAATGCCATCTTCCTGCTGTAGCTCACTCAGACAGGGGGAAAGGTTCAAGGAAACGTCTGGAGCAACCGACTCGGACGTTTGCGTTCTCACATACAGCCCCTCTGGAAAACTTACGGAACATGTCTGGACCTCTGTGCATGTCTGACAGTCTAAATGATAATATGAGGAATTAAAGGGACATAGAATAAAAGATTGAAAAGAAAAGAGGCGAACACACACACACCTTTCTTCTCAGTGTGGCAGTAGAACTCGGTGACTGTGTTCATGGCAGACGGGAACTCGAACTGAGCGCGGTCTCTCTTCTCGACTCTCACCCGGTCATCAGCCTGAGCACTGG
The DNA here is from genome assembly GCF_022539355.2 of Hippoglossus stenolepis. NCBI lineage: Eukaryota > Metazoa > Chordata > Actinopteri > Pleuronectiformes > Pleuronectidae > Hippoglossus > Hippoglossus stenolepis. Next base: position 21,517,218 of record NC_061491.1, read on the forward strand.
GGGAGAGAGCAGCACGACACCATCGACTGCAGAGGTCAGTGACACTTGTGACTAATCACGGACATAACATCTGATATCTCCTCGTTTTTCTCTCCGTCAGAAGAATTAGACGCAGCAGCAGCGCTTCATGTTGCTGTCGTGCTTTTGTTCAACTCATCGGATACACACATAATAATAACTTTATATATAGCACTTATCTAAACAAGGTAACGAAGTGCTTCACACAATGCATGGTACTGCGGCTGAAGAGAAATCTGGCTTGCATGGCAGTAGTATGAAAGCCATGCAAACCTCAGTCACACCCAAACACACACAGTTCCCCTGCATCTCCCCATTGTTCCATTCACTCTCGAGGCTTTGCTGCTTTCAAGGACTCGGCCGCTTTGTCTGCTCTGTTGTTGCCAGGGCAACCGAGGCAAGCACGTGGCTATGGACACAGTGTTGAAGCATTTTCTGTCTTCCGTTTCCTAATGCACACACACACACACACACACACACACACACACACACACACACACACACACACACACACACACACACACACACACACACACACACACACACACACACACACACACACACACACACACACACACACACACACCCCTTCAGCCACTTGTCGGATTGGAAATAAAGATTGTGTGTTCAATAGACCACATATTGTGCCAGCATGCAGTGCAACTACAACCATCAATCATTTAACTGGTCAATTCAACCATATTATGAGGTTTACAGGAACATTGATGATTGCGGGTATTGATCGAGGGACGGAGGGATGCAGCGTACGGCGTTTCTACAAGTCCTCACAGGAAGCGGCGTTTATGAAGTGTCAGGCCCAAGGTCAGGCTTTGAGGTTTTCCAGGAAACTACAAAGATTGATGCTGATTCAGGTTCATGCTGACAGCTGACCAGAGGTTTGAGTTCTGCCCAGAAGTCCAGATAAAATAATTCATCTGACTGTCAGCAGGAATATTCAAAATCTACAGAACAAATTTTCCGGATATTTTGCGGAGGGGTGCAAGTTTAACCCCAACGATGGCACTTAGGAAAATACTGAAGTGAAGAACAAAGTGATTAGAATTCTTCCACTGGGGATCATTGATGTCTAGTTCTTATATTATATATTATATAAATATTTCACCATGTTACAGTTTGTGGTATTCTTATCAGTTCAGCCACTGAGGAGACCCTCAAATACCAGTTTCAATACTCTGAGCTCCACAAGTTAAATTAATTATTAAACCGTGATTTGGGTTTTGTCCATCTCTGCAGGTCCGAGGGTGAGAGTGCTCTTTATTAGGAAGTAGCACAATGCTTCTTTTGGCATTAAGGTTGTTTTTCTTTTAGCTGTTTTCACCCCTGTCTGGTTTGTATGTTTGTAAGCAAGATTATGCAAAAACTACAGAGCGGATTTCCAGTCAGGGAAGAACCCATTAAAATTAGGTGTTGATCCGGATCAGGGGGCCGATCCCTTTCTTTAACATTGTGAGATGGGGTGTTTTCCAACATTTTTGTTGATTTCCAAGAGAACAATTAATTTATCAAATCTCGATCTTTTATTTTTTTTCCTTCAAATGTTTACAACACTGTGATGGTCAACCAAAGATGGCAAAAGGCTCAAATCAGAAGTCGGTGTGCACAACAGATTAAGGCAGGGCTCTTTGTGAAGTTATTACTTCTTCCGGTGTGTATTGGGATTTATCCTGATACATGCCTGCTGTCGCACCATGGACTCAGAAACTTCCAGGGCGCCATTCATTCACTTAAAACCTTTGGAAATGCCAGAAAGCGATAACATCTCTGTTGAGCTTTTCAGTCGCTGTGATCCCCTTCACTGCTCTGATCCTGACACCAGGCTGAGGATGAGTAAAGCAACCAATACTTCACCAGGCGACAAGCAGCCTCCCAGGGACTCATTACCTGCTGCTCCATGCACACACGTACATCCCTGTTGCCTGGGGGCCCGTCTCACCTCAGAGACACGGAGGCTGTCGAGTTAACGTCAGCAACCACAGAAATAACGTCACCCCTTTATGTCACCGTAACGTTTATTAGAGTCAAAGCCGATACCCATCAGCACTTCTGTATTTCACAATCATTCATGCATTGCAAGTGTCGTTCTTCTCCGTCTGATGAATCACGATTAAAGAAAAAAAACTAATCACCTTGAAAATTGTCCTGGGAGGAGGACATTGGTAGTGATCTGTAAAGGGCCGCACTTAGCCGAGCATTGTGTGTGTGTGTGAATGGAAATGTGATAAATTTTCTGTCTGAGCTGAACAGACAAAGCTGCCCTGTATTTGTATGATACAGGCCACGTAACAGATAAGATTCTTGTCTCTGATAGAACAACGTGAGAGAACAGGGCTGTTCAAGCAATATAATTGGACTGGCCTTTACAGGCCCGTCTCCACTAAAATCATCAAAAAAAACAGATGGCTGAGAAAAGAAGGAGCGGCAGAGACAAAGAAAGAGAGGAATGAATACAAATCACCTCAAATTTCCTGAATTAAATCCAGACTAAGATAGAAAAATTAAAGAAAAGTGCCACTTGAAATATTATATGCACCATCGAGGAGTGGAAAGCGACAGACATCCGTCCTGTTTATCCAACCGTCCCCTTCTAATCTAATCCACTCCCTCGTTTCATTTTCACAGCGTAATGCAATCACACGCAGCCTCCGTAGGAGCCCGTCCCCACCGGTATGAACATGCTGGGTGCAGAGGGAAGGACGACGGATGGGAGGCAACAGGTTTCTGTTACGCAGCAGTTCAGCGTTACTGTCGCTGGCTGCGCTGTTTGTCCATCGATGAACAAAATCTGCTCCTTCTGAACTAGAGCTGCATTAAACAGAAGTCTGATTTTGCAACAACTCCCTGTTGTACTTCACCTTCTTATACTGAGCTGATCTGTTCATCATTTCACTGCTGCATAATTTCATCATTACCATTTGTATTGATAGTGCAACCTTGACAGAGGGAACTCAACTATGAGCTGGAAGAATGGGTTCACAATTTGTTTGTTGACCCTATTTTTGAATGCTTTTGATTTTGCCTTTATATATTATATATGCATAACATTTCCAATGGTTGGTATCTTTTTTTATCTGCATAACTTTGTGTATATGACCACTTTCATATAGTATATCAACATATTTGACCCAAAAACACACAAGACACACATCACGTGATTTGATCACACTTGTGTCTTGTGTTTTTTACCAAGGTTCCCAAATAAATGCTAAATTAGGTTTTGTGGCTGTAATAAAAAAAATCCTGCATTTTAACACTTGAAAAGTAACATTTTAAATGTGACCAATAAATGTATTTTAGTGTTTTTCCATGATGATATGTTAGTCTGAATAATAAGTATTCCAACATTTTTCTTAATAGGAGCATCGACAGTAAATGTGATTAGCCAAACAGATTTATCATTTGTAAAACCTGACTTATGATAACATGACCTCATCATGAACCTGCTTTGATTTCCTCATCCACGCTGAGACCACAGAACTCCACATAAAACACTGTCTGTCCTGAGTGGGGAAATCTAAACACAATCCCTCCGAGTGAAATAATCTAATCTCACAAACACACCAAACACTTCAATGAGAATATACAGTCATGTAGAAAATGGCTCAATACTGCCCCTTGGTGTCCTGACAGCAGATTACCTGGCATTGGTGATGCTCTGCAGGAGTCTGTGTGTTTGTTCCGAGAGGTCAGAGGGCACCAGGATCTCCACTGGGTTGATCTTCAAGATTCGAGCCTCCAGCTCAGAGCGCGACTGACCGTCAGGGAAACAGTCCAGTAACACGTCTCCTGTGCTCGGCTGAACTGCCTGCACACACAAACACAAGCACACCATGAATAGAGAGAGAAAACACATATACTGTGGAGAGGAACATCTTTCGGTGCTGTGGTGATCGACCACTTGGTCTGAATTTCAGGAGTAATGTCATGTTTAATGAAATAATTCCTTCACATTTCAAGAAAAGTGGGTCATTCAATTTCTTGTTGTTTCTAGTTTTCCTTCTAAATAAAATGGTTTCAAGTAGTTTATCTTGTTGTAGCTGCACCATAAAAATATGAAAGTTGAAAAAGAGTGAAAATGCACATAAAGATGCACTTCAGTGGAAAATGATAAAAACTAAAATGATAAACAGGATTGTTTTCATTGTTGGTAACATTAACTTTATGTATTTAAACCAAATCAGGGCTGGTTTGGATACTTTTTTCACCATATGTAATTTTGTGATTTCATCAAATATTCTACATTTTCTAAAAAATAATCCTAAGAATATAAAATAAGCAGGTAGGATTTTCTAGTTTTGGCCATGAAATAAATACATAGACGGAAAGTTAATTATTAATCCATTAACAGAATAGAAAAGTCTTTTTTATGTCCTTTTTTATGTCTAAAGATTATATATGTGTGTGTGTGTGTGTGTGTGTGTGTGTGTGTGTGTGTGTGTGTGTGTGTGTGTGTGTGTGTGTGTGTGTATAAATAAATATACAAAGATAAATTCATTAATTAATTTAACTACAGGTTGACAGAAATTACATAAAATTCAAATAAACTAATAATAAATAATTAATTTAATTGAAATACAAGATCAAGGCACAAACCCTTAATGTGTATTAACAAGCTGAGACGTCTTTACCTTTCTAATAAACTGTTGATATTAACATGTGTAAAAGTGAAAGACCTGATTAACGAGTTGCCTGAATGCAGCTCATACTCACCACCAGCCCGACAGTCAGCTGCTTCTTCAGTTTGTCCCAGTTCTCACTGATACACAGCAGGAAGCTGTTGGGAGGGTCCAGCAGCTCGTCACCACAGGCCCCCTCCTCCACACCCCCCAGTCTGCAGACCGGGTTCACATCTTAATAATATGTCAAGGACACAGCTTCAGACATAGAGCTGGAAAAAGACACGTATTCACAGTGTGTAAGGATACCCTCTCCCACCAGGGTGGACTTTGTGTACAGAGCAGTGAGCTGACGAGTGAACAGAGCGTTCTTATTGGCTCCCAAGGCCTTCATGGCAGATGTCTCCGTCTGCTTAACCACGCCCACCTGGAAGTTAGAGACGATGGAGCAGTAAGAAAAATGTTAACATTTAAATACATGAATGGAAAAACTTAGATCATTTATCTGCACAACCCTAGTAGTTGTTGGTATTTTGAGTATAAGTCATTTGACAAAAATATGATAAAACACACAATGAACAAAGTTAAAGATTAAATTATTATTATTGCCATCATCAGTCAAACTTTTTGTAATATCATACCAACACCATGTCACATATTCTACCTTGTGTCCGTGGGAAACCAAGCGTCTGACATGAACGAAGAGTCGGTGTGTGGGGATGCTGCACGTCATGAAGTTATGATCCTGATGACAGAAGATATTCAGCTCCTTCGCAGCAATCTGATCACACACACACACACACACACACACACACACACACACACACACACACACACACACACACACACACACACACACACACACACACACACACACACACACACACACACACACACACACACACACACACACACACACACACACACGTCATCTTAACAGAAAACAGAGGGAAAGTTCAAATTTCTCCCGACAGGACGTCTCTCCCTTAAAACTCCAGAAATGTTTGACGAGCTCTCCAAAATTTGCTTATTGGTCAAATTCATACAAATAAAATCTAAATGTTAAATAACGTGTTTAATTGTGATCGTGTATAAATAAAAATCTGATTAAAATGTGTTGTTTCTAAAAGGACAGAGAGGAAGATGAGTTTAAAACTCACATAAAAGCAAAAAACAATAACAAAAACAAACAAATGTTACAGACAGAGACACAGTTAGAACTCAGCAATTAAAAAGAGAACATCATTATGAAATGACTTTTACACAGTAATATATATTTAATTCATATTCTCAGTGTCCTTCTTGACTGGTTGTACTTCTCACCTCTGCGTCCTCTCCAAAGAACCGGTACTTGTAACCACACTCCACAGCCAGCAAGGCGTCCTTATGTTGCTCCTTCAGCTCAATGACCTGCTGCTCAAGCGGAGTGTAGACGATTTTTGAGCATCTGGAGGGGGCGCTAGAGTGTGACTGCGGACTTAGCTCTGCAGCCTTTCCTCCTCCTCCTCCTCCTCCTCCTCCTCCTCCTCCTCCTCCTCTTCCTGGATTTACAAACTGAGAGAACAAGACACCCTGCAGAGGGCAAAAAGAAATCATGAACCAATAGAACGGTTTACAGGTTGATAGTCAGCAATACACAAATAACATACACAAACATTTTCAACAGAGATTCCTGGATATATTGTTTACAGTGTTGTGACAACAGCATCTACACACATGGTTCACAATCACCTCCATCATATCTTTAACATTTCTACACATTAGCTTCTTGTCACCTAAACACAAACCCATACAACAATGATGGGAAGTTAACTCAACCAATCAATTGGACCAAGATGATGCATCAGGCTTCATTGTTATTGGCCTCCTATGGTGCTGCCTTGCTCATGGACCAATTAGCTCCACAAGCAAGGCAGCATCACCTTTGTGGCAGATGCTTTCCGTCATGGACTTGAACCTTCATCCTTTTGTCAACCTGCTGCTCAAAGCACATTGATATGATGCAGTCAAATTTAATAATCTGTACCTACCTGTTTTGCGGCAGCCAACCCTGAGCTCCCCTCTCGTTTCTCCTCTTCATCCTCCTCATCTTCATCCTCCTCTCCGTCCTCATGCTCCTCCTCTGTGTTCTGAAGTCTGTGTTTATAGCTGTGCGGATCCTGATCGTCCACATGAGGCCTGACGCCGCTTCCTTGATCACAGATTTTACTGCCAACACCGTCAGTCTTCTTTTCCTGCCCCTGAGTGTCAGTGAGCCCGGGCTCAGTCACCCAGGTGAAGCCTTTCAGCTTCTCCAGGGTGGAGGAGCAGAGGCCGCCTGCTCCTCGACTGCGTGTGAGCTTCGTCTCTGAAGAAAAGAGAGAGAGAGTTTTAAACATCATTTTCACCACAGTCTGGCCCCAGTCGGAGTAGCTGCTGTCTTCACATTAGAGATGCACCCCCTCACCTTTCTGACAGGCCTCAGGCTCACAGTCCTCCTGCGAGGCCGCCGACTTCTGATCATGTGGAGAAAGCTTGGCTCGTTTCCTTGGCAAACCACAGTCTTCATCAGAAGAGAGTTTCTGCTGCAGGACGAGAGCAGCTGAGGTTTAAGGTCTGATCTGAGCACGTGTGAGGAGCGTTTTTAGTTTAGACCTTAAGAAGCCGGTCCTCACTGTGAGTCTGCTTGAGGGGTAAGATATTACACTGTTAGGGTTAGAACCAATCACTGCACCTTAGCACCGCACGTGCCCATAACATAACCTATTGTTTTTTCTGTATATATTGTTGTTTTATGTCCGATTGTTGTTTTTATGTCCAAAGGCACCAACCACACCAAGGCAATTTCCTGTATGTGTAAATATACTTGGCAATAAAAAGAATTCTGATTCTGATTCTGATTGTGAATTAGGTTTAGGTTAGGCTTGTAGTTGTGATGGTTAAGGTAAGGGGCTAAGAAATGTGTGTGTAGGGACTTACATCTGTCTACAAAGTCACATAATGGGTCTTATCCTCCTAATGGGGACAAAAAGAAAGTCCCCATAATGTAAATCTGTATATTTTAAGGAGAAGACCTGTTTTCAGGTTAAGTTAAGGTTAAGGTTAAGATTAGACAAGTAGTAACTATGGTTAAGGTTAAAATAAGTCTCCAGGAAATCAGTGTGAGCTAAAGTACAGTGTGTGTGTGTGTGTGTGTGTGTGTGTGTGTGTGTGTGTGTGTGTGTGTGTGTGTGTGTGTGTGTGTGTGTGTGTGTGTAGCTCACCTTGCCTCTTGACAGCTGGTGTCCAGCAGGACTGTGGTTCGTGTGTTTGATTCCACTGTGTGTGTTGGAGCTGCTCGGGGCTGTGAAGTATCTGCTGATGGAGGCAGAGCTGCAGGTTTTCTTCTTCACTGACTTCGGCATCTCTTCTGTCGCTTCTCTCCAAACTGAACAGTTTGTCTGAACGTCTCTGCGACACACACACACACAAACAAACACACAAACACACACACGTCTGCAGCTGTCCGGCTTTTCAAAACAGAGCGGCGCATGTGCTGAGATCATACTGGCGCGTAAATGACGTAAAATCCCTACGCTTCAAATCAGATATAACATAAAACTGTTTCCGGTTAGAACTTTCAAAATACAATTGTCGACCGTGACATGGTTTTCGCAACCTTCTTTCCAAGTAAAGAAATAGAAAATTCAGAGTTTACACAATCCAGTTGATAAAAAAAAACCATCAGGTATAGTATTAGCTTATAGTTTTTCTTCTTCTTCTCTCAGTAGGATTTATCATGTAGTTACATTATCTTCTCATGTTTTTGTTTTGAAATTGAGTACCTTATTTCAGGTCTTTTTAAGTGTGAAACTGCCAAAGTAAACTCCTAAGAAATGCGTCTCTACACATGAAGTGCACCATTTAAACAAAACATGAAAAAAGATCATAGTGTAGAAAGATATATAGTCATTGTTTATAAATATTTTTTAGTCATTTAGATCAAAACTAATTGCTACAAAACATTGTGACAGATGTGTAGAAAAAAAAACAGAATTCAATCAAATTGTATATTTTTGTCAGATTTTATTTGTCGTTTTCAATATTATAAACACAAATGAACTTTATTTATTTTTATTGTAAAAAAACCCAAGATTGATTTAGCTACAAATGTGAACAGTGAATTGGACAAGCTGCATGTCGAAGACACAGACACACACTTATAATTATAATAACACATTTAATTACATCTTCTTCAAACCTCATTTTCTTAACCATACCAGTAACCAAACTGATGACAGGTCTGGTTGAAGATTTACGAGTCACGAGTCCTCTCTGTTTCTGCTTCTTAATTCTATTCACGGTTTTGTCTGCTCAGCGGAAAAGCACAAGCAGGAAGTGAAAGTTTGGATATGTCACAAAATGCATCACTGTTTTCTCATGATCTGACAGATTTTCTCTGCCAGCATGAATAAGTTCTTGTGTCCATTTCCGTAAAGTGTTAATCTACAGATCATGGTTGTCTGGGGGACAATGAGGTCACTTTAGGGCTGACGTTATCCAGGTCACTTTGCAGGAAGCTTTGTGAGGAAATGCAAATCTCTAAGTTCTGGGGGCGGGGGCTGAAAAGTTGAGCTGAGAGAGAAAAGGCCTCTCTACACTCCTCTAAAAAACTCTTCCTCTCTACATTCATGATGCAGCTGTGTGGAGCTCTGGTTCTGTTTGCGACTCTATCCACAGGTAAGAGCTGAGGTAAACTTATGCACTTTGACATTTTCACTGAAAGAAATGTGTTGATGTTTAAAAGGCTGTTAAAGGTTGTTGTAAAAGTTCAACATTTTTATGCTTGTTCACTTGAGGATTGACTCTCATGTCTGTTCATTTAGTATGAAACAGCCAAGGACTTGTTTTCTCAGCTGGAAACAGCAACACATTGAATATTGTTTGTCTTATCCTCGTAAAACCCAAAGTGTAACAATGACAATGTAAACTGACCAATATATTGGTTAAAAATCCACCAACATGAGCCATTCACAGACACATTGGTGTTACCATTCAAGTTTGCCGACTATAAATATATATGTGCATTTTCGATGATACCGTTTGTGGTTAAACTGTAAAATATCAAGCCTTAACAACATATCTTTGGGTTTGATAAAGACATCTTAGGAATAAAATAATAAATGTAGGTAGAGTATTTCCATTTGTATCTTATTTATCAGGCCCCAAAAATCCGAAGGTTCATTACACCTGCCTCTGGTATGTTTTTTGTTGTTCGTATCTGAGGAGACGGACACATGATCTATACATCTATACGTTGAGGTTGGAGCTTTTTCTTATTTGAAAGCAGTGACATGGACTCACTGACTCATTTTCATTTGCCAGCCTGATGAGAACTATTAAGCCAAGATGTCATTTCCCATTTACCTGTAATTAAAAAGACATCTCGACTATATAATGTACTTAGCTCTGTCACATACTTTATATTGTGACAGAGCTAAGTACTTTAACTCTGTCACAATATAAAGTATAAACTTAATACATGTTTAAAAGAAAGCTTTTTTTGAAAGCACCCACACTTAAGTTTCCTTTCCTGTTTTACTCCTTCATGGGCGTTGTCTTGTAGAACACAGACGACTGAACAGAAACTCTGTGAACGTTGTGAAGAGCAAACACTGATGAGACTCTGGTTGTTTGTTCTGTGTCTCGGCAGCATGTGGTCTGAGATGCTACACCTGCACAGCCAGCGAGCCTAAATCCTGCACAGACACCAAATCTTGTTCCGTCATCTTCAACCGCTGTTTCTCTCTCAAAGTAGAAGGTGAGTTGTTCTTTCACATCAGACGTTTCTGCGGAAGAAACCAGATTGCCGTCTGCCTCAACCGGTTGGGGGTGCTCAGTGCATGATGGGAGGTCCCGCAGCAGTCTGGGCCTAAAGCAACATAACTAAGGGATGGTTCAGGGCTCACCTGATCCAGCAATGGAGCGCAATGACTCCTGGGATAGGTTGGGCCAGGAAGGTTCAGCCGTTGGAGCCAGCCATGTCTCTGGGATGGAAGGGCATTTGGGGCGGCCTGAGTCGCCCCGCTGAAACAATCTGCCTTCAAATGCAGCCTCCGGACGATGAATTGAGACGTAGCGATGGGGACTCCTGAACCAGGGAAGTGGGAAATAGTTCCACAGGAGAAGACTTGTACCTGAATGATCTCATGTGATCTATTGGGATAATAAAGAGGGCTGTGAGCTCTTTAATATATGATGGGGCAGTTGCCCAAGAGGGCTGTGTGTCTTCATGCTTTTACTTCATATGTGGATGTAGTAAATGTCTGGTGTCTGTATCATTCATATCATATTGTGTTTTTGTGAAGCTGGAGTTTCCCATCATGTCTTGCAGGATACAACATCGTTACCAAGGGCTGTCAAACCAGTATGGTATGTGGAGGAGTGCCATGGATGCTGTGAGGAACTTGTGTAACAGCGCCCCGCACTGACTAGTCCCAAGCGTCATTCTCCTGCAATTGTCATCACCATCATCAAGCTGTTGCTCTGGCTCAGCTGAGAATATGTTATGGTTTCTATGCTGCTCTTTTTAACCATCGGTGTAAGGCTAGCACAGTTCCTGTGCAAAGGAGTTTTGGATCAGGACAAACACAATATTCCTCAGGATGAAACTTTTATTCCTTTTTCTTTATTTTTTACAACCAACAACAGCTTTGTTAGGAATCCTGATTTAAAAAAAAAAAAAAAAAAAGAATGACAAAGCTCTGACATTAAATATGAATGGCATGAAAATAATAAACATACTTTATTTGATGAACCTGATGATGAACAAACAATCAGACATAGTGTAAGTGGGGATATTGTTATTACCTATAATCAATAAATATGACTGCAAGAAAATACACTAAGTCTGTCGTAGTTGCTTTAATTTGTACATAGATTTTAATATTAAAAGGTTTGATGTTGCCATCTACATAGTAATTTCACAAACACCTGTCTGTCTGTATGTATGTCTGTCGTATGTATGTTTTGTGAACGTGTACATGGATCTGTATTTAGAATCTCTGTGTGTGTAAATAGATTTGAAAATGTGTAAAGAAAATATCTTAAAATATGTATTTAGATTTGAAGTACTACTTAGTACTACAATAATGGCCCCATACAGCTGACTCACTGCCACCAGATGCTCACAAGATGGCAGCAAAGCCAGAACTTTTTAAAACACACAGCACACGTACAGTGGCTTTGACTAAATTAAGTAGATTAGGTAAAGTAACATTTCTATGAATAACTGAAATTAATGAGTGTTTTAGATTACAGCTGCTCTGATGTCTTCTTGGCCGACTTGAGAGAAAACTACTGTGAGACAAAAAATTATTTAATGTAACTTTAAATACTTTCATATTACCTATGTGTTATAATTTAATTTATTTGTATAAAAACATCAAAATACCAAATGGGAAAAGTCATATATAACAGTTTTTTTTTTTTATCAAAGTGTTTACTTGTGATGAAATGCACGTCTGCGAGTTCTGGAAGAAGACCAAGTAGTGGGACTATAAAAAGGGAGGAGTTCACATCTCCTCTGCAGATCTCTCTCCTCACGGGGTTGACTAAAAGTCTGTTTTTCTCCCTGTTCACGATGCGTCTTTGTGCAGCTCTGATCCTGTGTGTGATGCTGTCACAGGTAAGAAAAAGTGTATGTTTGTGTCTCTATTCTGGGCTTTAAAGGCACGAAATGAAGGTTACTAATGAGTAAATGTTTTGCTGAACCTGAAAAAGAGGTTGGGTCTTCCATGGATGTGCAAATGCAAATATTTTAAAATATTCCCCAAAAAATGGAATATTTTTAAAATGCAATCTGGCTACATGTTTAATTCTATAACTTCAGTTTTCTATCTGTTAGAAGGACTTGAAGAAAATACATGATAATTGGAATGTGCTAATATTTTTCTTTAATTTTTCACTTCACATTCTCTCAGTGGAACATTTCTGGGAGCTGTAGTTACCAAAGCACATTTTTATTATCTTTATAGATAAGAAACCAGTATGTGTGGGAACATCTGTTTAAACTGATGTTTTTTTCATTATTAGTTGTAAATTAGAGATTGTTGTAGATGGAGGTATGACTATCTTAAACCACGTGTGACAGTATTTTGTATTTCTGCTACTTCAGCATGGATTAAAATGCTACAAGTGTGGAGTCTGCTAATCTTTCGAGCCTGCCGCCATCAACCTGTCCTGCAGTCATGGACCAATATTTCTCCTCAATGTGACTGGTAAGATGCTGAAACAAAACCCTGAAGTATCGGTGTGTATTATCAAGCAGGTCCATCAGGCAAGGGTCTGAGCTGATGCACAGTGTCGCTCGGCTGAATACTGGCTCTCTCGTGTTGAAACTGAAAGTTGTTCAATCGTGTCTCGCAGGTTCCATCACTAAGGGTTGTCGAACAACCTGGCTGTGGCTCCCATTATCTTGCTGTGGAGGACGTGGCGGCAGTGCAGTGCCCACTGGTCCCGGAAGTCCACCCTCCTGCTGGTGTCATCAGCCATCCTCCTCTTTCAGCCAACTCCTGGAAACCTCCGCTGAAATGTTCAACTTTCCATATGGCTTTTTTTAGAACATTTTAGAACAACAATATATTAAGCCTAAAGCTGTCAGATGGATTTACAGTATTATTGACCGTTAATTTGCTAATTTCCTCAGAGTCCTACTCTACTATTACAGCACAAACTGACGATTTCTAAACCCTACAGACACATTGTATGAGCAATCATAAGATAATCAATACATTATATGAATTATTAATTGACTCTGAGGATTATTGAAACCAGCAAACCACAATATTTGGAGACTTACTGGTTTTCATGTTCAGATAAAAATAAACTAGCCCCAATATATCAACATGTTTTATTATTTGTGGATAAATTTCAAAATGCCAATTGAAATATCACTTTTATTTAAATAACGTATATCAAATGAATGTTAGATCGCATTTCAGGAGAGTGGCAGGTGTTATTTTCTGTTTGCATATACCGGGTGTAAGGCTAGTGTCATGTATTGACCCCACAGTATTTCAAGTGTTTCAGCTTTTGAATTGAAAGCTTGGGGTCAACAATAGTCAATAAGCGAGTCAAGGGGCTAAAACAAGGGAGTTAAATATAAATACTTCAATTCTGTGATCGGAAGATTGGAGTTATAGTTTAGTTTCATGTTTCTTCTTCTTTTTAGGCGGGGTTCAGTTTGGTTTAATGTTAAGCCTGGGTCCCTTGGTGCCAGGGCCTAAGGCTCTTCAAACACTCCTGTACATTGGGTGTTGGTGCAGTATTACATAGTGTGCACCGTGCAAACACCTCCAGCTTTGCTAAAATGCTTATTCAATGCTAATTGAATGCTAGCACGACAAAGTGGAATAAACTGCCTTGTTTTCTGGTCTTTATCTGTTTCATCTTTACACAGGCTGTGCCCTCAAGAGTCAGTCAGGTCAGTTGATGTGAGTCCAGCGTATTCAGCTAACATTTGCTATTTTTTAGCATTAAATTAGACAAGTAGGTTAAAATAAGTCTCTCAGAAATCAGTGTGAGCTAAAGTACAGTGTGTGTGTGTGTGTTTGTGTTTGTGTGTGTGTGTGTGTGTGTGTGTGTGTGTGTGTGTGTGTGTGTGTGTGTGTGTGTGTGTGTGTGTGTGTGTGTGTGTGTGTGTGTGTGTGTGTGTGTGTGTGTGTGTGTACAGCTCACCTTGCCTCTTGACAGCTGGTGTTCAGCAGGACTGTGGTTCGTGTGTTTGATTCCCTGTATGTGTTGGAGCACAACAAGGCTGTGGTATCTTGCTGATGGAGGTTGGTCGGGCTGCCAGTGGAAGCCGGGGGGAGTCGAAGCAAACTGTCAGTGATCCCTCGCGGTTCACCTTCAGAGCTTTGTTACGGAGGTTTAGCCATCTAGTCAGGGGTCTTCAGCGTTTTCAGGCAAGGACCCCGTAACTGAGGTGGAAGATGGAGCAGGGACCCCAGACTATATATATTGTATAAATTGTGTTTTATATTAAAAACTGGGCCTAGTGCCATGTATAAACATAAGCTACCCTGTTGTGTGCCATTCAGTAAGCTATTCAAATAATACACAAGAGTTCATATATTCATGTTTTTATTTTAAACATGTACAGGTATGAGGCTGCAGTGTTACGTACTGACTGAAAGATAACGTCTTCTGCCTCCATTTATCCGTTCGCTACAATATGTTGTATTCGTATTGATATTGTTAAAGAGACATTTAAATTTGTGGGAAAAAAGTGGTTGGATAATAAAATTTAAAATTAAATAAAATATAAAAAATGTCTATCAACCAAAAAATGTATCATGACCCCTGCAGTACCTACTTGGACCCCTAGGGTCGCGGACCCCTATTGAAGACCTCTGCTCTAGATAGTCAAGTTTGGGAGTCGTCTTCTCGGCGCTCCGCCAGAAACCGTGACAAACTCTGGCAGGCGATCCGAGCTCACTAAACCATCAATGGGCAGGGTTATTGCATGAGCAGTTAAAAAAGAGCGGCGTTCATTGAACGCGTTCATTTTTTATGAGAGCGATGAACTGAACGCGAAAGCGGTAGATATTGAATTTGAACGGTGAACATGTTCATATTATCTGAGGTCTAACTGAACGTTTACGGAATGTTTTCCTTCTCCTGAGAGAGACGCTGGCCTAAATCGAGCGGCACACTGTCGTTGCTCGGTGCCCGTTACAATGTATCCGCGATGTAGCCTAACCTAAACCAGCAAACTCGAAACGCACTCGTTACCCATGATTCATCGCACACGCATGTAGTCCGACAAGCAACGTATTCCAAGACAACAGCTCTCGGCCTCATATAAAAATAGCAATTAAAGCAGAGGCATGAACTCAGCGACTACATCTGATGCACCTTATTATTATTTGCGGGATTTTTACACACTGTCTGATAAAGATTCCGACAGTAAAAATCTCACCTTTCTGTACTGGGTTGGCCCGATAGTCCTGCGCTGGAAAAGCAAGTCCGGACGTCAGCCTCATCCACATCTAATTTAAACGGCATGTGGGCCAGAAGCATCAGCTAGCCTAAAAGTTATCCTTAAGTAATTGAAAGTCAAAAAAAAAAAGACCAAGACCCTGCCAACAGCCCAAATGACCCAAACCATTGTCTGCAGCCTTAAAGGTATGATTTCCCAGCAACAGGTAAAGCAAACTCTCGTGCAGGGTATGAATAAATAAACAGGCAAGTGGCAATAATTAAAACAAATAAAAAAACATTTCTTTTAGGAATTGATACATATGAGTACAGTTTGCAAGGCAAGGGGTAGTGATGGATAAGATTTTCTTTAAAAACAAGTTAAGTCTTTCATTCTCACTTTCCACCTTAAAACTATGAAATGAACTGAACTATGAACTAGTTCAGAATTCCAAATGGTGAACTATGAAGCATGGAACTATTCATGTTTACTTGTATAGACTGAACTTTGGACTAGTTCATGAGAGGACATGAACTTGCACAACACTGCCAATGGAGTATAGCGATGTGGTAGCCAGAAGGGCAGGGACTTAATCAGCACGAGCGCATTCCCCATCCATTTATTCCCTTTAAATTATCCGGGTGCTCATGCAGGGCTCGGTTCAGTTCAGTCTTCATCATTCGGTCCTGAAATTTGACCTGCAGCAAAACTGGACTGTGTCCAGTGATTTTTTTTTCTTAGCACTGTGTGCGGGTTGAAGTAACAAAAGAAAACTATCATATTTTGTTTACCCTAGAACTTGTTTTCTTGCTGAGGTTATCTCATAAGGGGCATTGTGTGTCATTCACTGCTGCAGTTAGAAGTGAAAGGTCCATGTTTAGTGATATTACAAGTGCTAGTAAGATTACTCTATGTCTAGCCCAGCCATTCTCAAGCGAACACAAAAGCACTTATTTATTCTGTTGTGTTAGTTCTTTGTCCTAGAGTTCAGATGCACTAGTCCATTTTCTTGAACCTCAACATCTAGAGATTCAACATTTTTAAATTATACATTATATGTATATTTTGTTATAATTTTTCAGTCAGTAGAAATAAAGCCTGAAGAGAACAATTTTGGGTTGTTTTGTGTCTGTATAGGCCTACTATAAAAAAGCACTTTGCATTTTTATTTTGATACTTATTTTGTTTCAACACCAGATACTTTTGATATAAGTTTATTTAATATGAGCTACTTAAGACTTTGACTCAAGTCGTTTTCTTGCGGGTGACTTTGGCTTTTACGAGTCACTTTCGGAATATGATATCTGTACTTTTACTCAAGTATAGCTTCAAGTACTGTCACACCACTGCTGCTCAGCCCATAGTGTATTAGGCAGAAACACTTTCACTGTTTTCCTACCTTCGCTATTTTACCTACGCTGTTTTGCTTAGCTGCTTTCGCTCAACTGATTGTTGCCTCGCTGCTTGCGGTGCTTTATTCACGCTCATTTCGGCTCACCTACCCGTGCATCGCCTGCGTACGCCCAGCTGCCGCCTTCACAACTATGGACCTGAACATGGCTGCAGCTGGATAAGCGTTTGAGTCCCTTTCTAGCATGGGTCACTTGTTAAATATTTGAGAGGGACTGTTGAGTTACTTCCCCTTCTTTGACCTGAATTGTTTGGGTTCATCGTTGTTCAGATTGTTTATTCCATTTATTGGCTTATGATCATTAGTTTATTTCATTGAATCAATATTTGCTCCTTTTCATTTGATTATTTTTGTTAGGCATTTGAATTGGTTGCATTATGTTTTATGTTCCATTTTTGGGTAACCTGATATTATTGAATTTCTATTTATTTCATCTAATTATTATAGTGAATTATTAAACCTAGTTTAGCCGTGTCTGATGCCTGCCCCATTACCACAGCTGATTCCGGTTTTAATCTTGATATTCTTTTTCTTAATGGTGCGGGCCTTGGTTTTAATTATCTTATAACCTGATAGCTGCCAGCCCCACATGAAGTTTTGGTATATTGTGTTTATTTGTACATTGGATTCAATTTCTTTTGCCTGTTACTCTACTGACTGTGTTCCATATCCCTTTGTGCATGAGCCGAAGGTGGTGGTGCTGGTCTCCTGGGTGGTGGTCTCCCCTTTGTGTGCTTGCTCCCCCTGGTTTGATTTACTTCACAACGTATGTGTGAGGTGATCTTCACGTGTGACAGGGAAGTTGTATTAGGTTTTGGGATCCCTCCTCCTCGTCTGACCCATCCCCCATTGGTAAGCCTCGGCTCTGATTGAGACCCCTCTGCCCGTCCTGTGTGACGGATTTTGCTGCCCTTTAAGACATGCTATTTTGTAATAAAAATAATTATATTTTTGTTTAAAAAGAACCACGTCTCTTGCCTCAGTATAATGAACCGGAATGCCTTGGTACAGGTATTACTAAAATCTAAGTAATTCCTCAGAGGTAAGAAATTCCTGAGAGTGGCGTTGTCTACCAGCTCTTTACTTGACAAGGTATTGTTTTAACTAGCATTAAGCTTCCAAATGTACCTAATCCCACTCTGCTCAAACACAGTAGTGTAGCAAAGATCTATAGTCATTGTTTATAAATATTTTTAATGAATTTAGATACAAACTGGTGCACACAGGCATTTATGGAAGTAAATAATAAAAACAAGTATATTTTAAAATAACTTGCATAACTTTAACCCCACAGATGTTTCTGTTTCCTCTTTACTGATGTTTATGATAGAGTCATTTTTGTTGAAAAAAAATACAATATATTTTATCAGATTTTATTTTGTAGTTTTCAGCATTATAAACACAAAATGAACTTTATTTATTTTATTGTAAAAAAAACTACAGAATTAAGTTTGTGCAAATGTAGACAATTGAATTGGACAAGCTGCATGCTTAAAACACAGACACACACTTATAATTATAATAACACATTTAATTATGTCTTCTTCAAGCCTCATTTTCTTAACCATACCGGTAACCAGAGCTGATGACAGGTCTGGTTGAAGATTCTGATCCACAGTACTCTCTGTTTTCTTAATTCTGTTGTCTGCTCAGTGGATTCAGGAGTATTTTGTATTTGAAAGAACAAGCAGGAAGTAGAAAGTTTGGATATGTCTCAAAATGCATAACTATTTCTCATGATCAGCCGATTTACCAGAAGGGGCGGGGATTGAAAAGTTGAGCTCTAAGAAAAAAGGTTCTCTTTCCACTTCTCTAAAAAACTCTTCCTCTCTACATTCATGATGCAGCTGTGTGGAGCTCTGGTTCTGTTTGCGACTCTATCCACAGGTAAGAGCTGAGGTAAACTTCTGCACTTTGACATTAGCAAGAAATGTTGATGTTTAAAGTTGTTGTAAGAGTTCAACATTTTATATTCACTTGAGTTGACTCGTGTCTGTTCATTTAAGTATGAAACAGCCAAAGGACTTGTTTTCTCAGCCGGAAACAACGCTTACGGTGAATATTATTTGTTTTATCCTCATCAAACAAAGTCTCTTTAATGACAAACAAACTCTGTCACAATATCCAATCAATCAATCAATCAAACATTTGTATGGCCCATATTCACAAATCACAATTTGTCTCATGGGAACTTTAACATGGTGTGACATCCTCACCCCGCCAACCTCAACAAAAGAGTAAGGAAAAACTACTAGAGCCCTTTTAACAGGGAAAGAGCGTGGGAAACCAGGAAACCACATGTGAGGATCCCTCTCCCAGGACGGACAGAGTGCAATGGATGTCAAGTGTAAAAGCAGAACATCAAGATAAAGGTTTTAGCAGCATTGATTAGGGTAAACATTTTGAAGTATAACTTTGAAGGTCAGTGATTTGGTGGATTAATGTCATTAATGGTCAAGTGTCTGAGGAGAAATACCCATGTATCAGGCAGTCCTGCTGCAATCATAGTCCATGGTGTGTAGCAAGATCATGATCCACATCAGATCGGATGCCACTATAGTCCACAGATTATTGTCACTGCCGCCATAATATAAGTATAGAAGCTTAATACATGTTTAAAAGCTTTTTGAAAGCACCCACACTGAAGTTTCCTTTCCTGTTTTACTCCTTCATGGGCACTCAGATATTTTCACTTTCACATTCTCTTGATGAGACATGTCCTGCAAAATGCAGCGTTGTCTTAGAACACAGACGACTGAACAGAAACTCTGTGAACGTTGTGAAGAGCAAACACTGATGAGACTCTGGTTGTTTGTTCTGTGTCTCGGCAGCATGTGGTCTGAGATGCTACACCTGCACAGCCAGCGAGCCTAAATCCTGCACAGACACCAAATCTTGTTCCGTCATCTTCAACCGCTGTTTCTCTCTCAAAGTAGAAGGTGAGTTGTTCTTTCACATCAGACGTTTCTGCGGAAGAAACCAGATTGCCGTCTGCCTCAACCGGTTGGGGGTGCTCAGTGCATGATGGGAGGTCCCGCAGCAGTCTGGGCCTAAAGCAACATAACTAAGGGATGGTTCAGGGCTCACCTGATCCAGCAATGGAGCGCAATGACTCCTGGGATAGGTTGGGCCAGGAAGGGTTCAACCGTTGGAGCCTTCGTATCTCTGGGATGGAAGGACGCATTTGGGACGGCCTAGTCGCCCCGCTGAAGCAATCTGCCTTCAAATGCAGCCTCCGGACGATGAATTGAGACGTAGCGATGGGGTTTGCCTCCTGAACCAAGAGTGGGAGCTAGTTCCACGGGAGAGACTTGTACCTGAAGGCTCTCATGTGATCTATTGGGATAATAAGGGGCTGTGAGCTCTTTAATATATGATGGGGCTTGATTCTTAAGGGCTGTGTGTCTTCATGCTTTTACTTCATATGTGGATGTAGTAAATGTCTGGTGTCTGTATCATTCATATCATAATATGTTTTGTAAACTGGAGTTTTTTCCCATCATGTCTTGCAGGATACAACATCGTTACCAAGGGCTGTCAAACCAGTATGGTATGTGGAGGTGCCATGGATTGCTGTGAGGGGAACTTGTGTAACAGCGCCGCACTGACTGGTCCCAGCGTCATTCTCCTGCTGGTGTCCTCCACCATCATCACGCTGTTGCTCTGAAGCTCCAGCTGAGAATATGTTGTGGTTTCTATGCTGCTCTTTTTCTCACTCAGTGTAAAACTACTTTCGAGTTCCCTGTACAAAGAGGTTTTGGATCAGGACAAACACAATATTCCTCAGGATGAGCACATTCTTTTTCATTTTTTTACAACCAACAACTGACTTTGTTAGGAATCCCTGATTTAAAAAAAAAAAAAAAAAGAATGACAAAACACGACATTAAATATGAACAAGCATGAGAAAATAATAAACATATTTATTTGATGAACCTGATGATGAACAAACAATCAGACATAGTGTAAATGGGATATTGTTGTGCCTATAATCCAATAAATATGACTACAGAAAATGTTACCTAAGTCTGGTCAGTGATTTATTTAGTTTGTACGCAATTTAATATTAAAGTTTGATATTGCCATCTATAGTAATTTCACAAACACCTGTCTGTCTGTATATCTATCGTATGTATATTTGTAAGAACGTGTACATGGATCTGTATTTAGAATCTCTGTGTGTGTAAATAGATTTGAAAATGTGTAAAGAAAATATCTTAAAATATGTATTTAGATTTGAAGTACTACTTAGTACTACAATAATGGCCCCATACAGCTGACTCACTGCTTACCAGATGCTCACAAGATAGCATAATAGGAAACTTTTAAAACACACAGCACACGTACAGTGGCTTTGACCTAAATTTAGTAGATTAGGTAAAGTAACATTTCTATGAATATAGAAATTAATAAAGTGTTTTAAATTACAGCTGCTCTGATGTCTTCTTATGGCCGACAGGGAGAAAACTGCATGAGACAAGAATTTATTTAGTATGACTTTAAATACTTTTTCATATTACCTATGTGTTATAATTTCATTTATTTGTATAAAAACATCAAAATACCAAATGGGAAAGTCATATATAACAGTTTTTTTATCAAAGTGTTACTTGTGTGATGAAATGCACGTCTGCGAGTTCTGGAAGAAGACCAAGTAGTGGGACTATAAAAGGAGGAGTTCACATCTCCTCTGCAGATCTCTCTCCTCGGGGTTGACTAAAAAGTCTGTTTTCTCCTGTTCGATAAGCCTTTATTTACAGCTCTGATCCTGTGTGTGATGCTGTCACAGGTAAGAAATTGTGTGTTTGTGTGTATTCTGGGCTTTAAAAACACAAAAATGATTACTAATGAGTAAATGTTTTTGCTGAACCTGAAAAAGGAGTTGGGTCTTCATAGATGTACAAATGCAAATATTTTAAAATATTCCCCAAAAAATGGAATATTTTTTAAAAATGCAATCTGAAACACATGTTTCAATTCTATAATGGTTTTCTGTCTGTTTGGGGGACTTGAAGAAAATACATATTAGTGGAATGTGCTAATATTTTCTTTAATTTTTTTCACTTCACATTCTCTCAGTGGAACATTTCTGGGGCTGTGAATTTGCAAAAGCATTTTTATTGTCTACAAGATGAAACCAGTATGTGTAGGAACATCTATTTGGCAGTGTTTTCATTATTAGTTGTAAATTAAATTGGCGTAGATGAAATTATAGTGTCTTAAACCACGTGTGACAGTATTTTGTATTTCTGCTACTTCAGCATGTGGATTAAAATGCTACAAGTGTGGAGTCTGCTAATGCTCGAGCCTGCACACATACATCAACCTGTCTGCAGTCATGGACAATGTTTCTCCCTCAATGTGACTGGTAAGATGCACAAACAAAACCCTGAGTATCAGTGTGTAATATGTGCAAATCCATCAGGCAGGGTCTGAGCTGATGCACAGTGTCGCTCGGCTGGATGCTGGCTCTCTATGGTGTTGAGCCCAGAGGTTGTTCAGTAGGTGTCTCGCAGGTTCCATCACTAAGGGTTGTGAACAACTCGAAACTGTGTAAAACCCGTATCTTGCTGTGGAGAGGACTTGTGTAACAGTGCCGTGCCCACTGGTCCCAGAGTCACCCTCCTGCTGGTGTCCTCAGCCATCGCCTCACTCTTTCTCTGACGCTCTGGAGCCTCCGCTGAGAATGTTCAACTTTCCCTTATCGCCTTTTTAGAACATTTAGAACAACAATATATTAAACCTAAAGCTTTATCGAATGCGACTACAGTGTTATTGACCGTTAATTTGCTAATTTCCTCAGGTCCTACTCTACTATTACAGCACAAACTAGCTTTGATTTCAAACCCTACAGACACATCGTATGAGCAATCATAAGATAATCAATACATTATATGAATTATTAATTGACTCTGAGGATTATTGAAACCAGCAAACCACAATATTTGAGACTTACTGGTTTCATGTTCAGATAAAAATAAACTGGCCCCAATATATCAACATGTTTTATTATTTGTGGATAAATTTCAAAATGCCAATTGAGAAATGTCACTTTTATTTAAATAACAATATAATAAATAGATAATGAATCACATTTCAGGAGAGTAGCGAGTGTTA
Source organism: Hippoglossus stenolepis (assembly GCF_022539355.2). NCBI lineage: Eukaryota > Metazoa > Chordata > Actinopteri > Pleuronectiformes > Pleuronectidae > Hippoglossus > Hippoglossus stenolepis. The sequence goes on from NC_061491.1 coordinate 21,540,337, forward strand.
TTTTCTGTTTGCATATACCGGGTGTAAAACTAAATGTATCATGTATTGACCCCACAGTATTTCAAGTGTTTCAACTTTTGAATTCAAGCTTGAGGTCAACAATAGTCAATAGCGAGTCAAGGGGCTAAAACAAGGGGTTAAATATAAGAGAGAAATACTTCAATTCTGTGATCGGAAGATTGGAGTTATGTGGTTTGGTTTCATGTGTTTCTTCTTCTTTTGGGGGGGCGGGGTTCAGTTTGGTTTAATGTTAAGCCCCCTGGGTCCCTTGGTGCCCGGGGCCCCTAAAGTCTCTTCAAACACTCCTGTACATTGGGTGTTGGTGCAGTATTTACCTTGGTGGTAGCACCGTACCAAACACCTCCAACTTTGCTAAAATGCTTATTCAATGCTAATTGAATGCTAACTTTGACAAGTGAATAAACTGCCTTGTTTTCTGGTCTTTATCTGTTTCATCTCTTTACACAGGCTGTGCCCTCAAAGGTCAGTCAGGTCAAAGTTGATGTGAGTCAACGTATTCAGCTAACATTTTGCTATTTTTGCTTGTTAAGATTAGACAAGTAGGTTAAAATAAGTCTCCAGGAAATCAGTGTGAGCTAAAGTACAGTGTGTGTGTGTGTTTGTGTTTGTGTGTGTGTGTGTGTGTGTGTGTGTGTGTGTGTGTGTGTGTGTGTGTGTGTGTGTGTGTGTGTGTGTGTGTGTGTGTGTGTGTGTGTGTGTGTGTGTGTGTGTGTGTGTGTGTGTGCAGCTCACCTTGCCTCTTGACAGCTGGTGTTCAGCAGGACTGTGGTTCGTGTGTTTGATTCCACTGTATGTGTTGGAGCTGCTCGGGGCTGTGAAGTATCTGCTGATGGAGGTTGGTCGGGCTGCCTTGGTCGACCGGGGTCGAGCAGGCTGTCCCGGTAATGATCCCTCCGCCGGTTCACCTTCAGAAACTTTGTTACGAGTTTAACTTCCTCTAGATCAGGGGTCTTCAACGTTTTTCAGGCCAAGGACCCCGTAACTGGTGGAGAGATGGAGCAGGGACCCCCAGACTATATATATTGTATAAAATTGTGTTTTATATTAAACTGGGCCTAGTGCCATGTATAAACATAGCTACCCTGTTATTGTGCATTCAATACTAAGCTATTCAAATAATACACAGGTTCATATATTCATGTTTTTATTTTAAACATGTGCAAGGTATAGGAGCTGCAGTGTTGCATTGCTGACTGAAAGATAACGTCTTCTGCCTCCATTTATCCGTTCGCTACAATATGTTGTATTCATGTTAATGTGTATTTAAAGACATTTAAATTTGTGGGAAAAAAAGTGGTTGGATAATAAAATTTAAAATTAAATAAAATATAAAAAAATGTCTATCAACCAAAAATGTCGCGACCCCCCTGCAGTACCTCCGCGGACCCCCTAGGGGTCGCGGACCCCCTGTTGAAGACCTCTGCTCTAGATAGTCAAGTTTGATCGTCTTCTCGGCGCTCCGCCAGGGCCGTGACCGACTCTGGCGGGCCGATCCGAGGAACTCACTAAACCATCCAATGGGCAGGGTTGTGCATGAACGAGTTCAAAAGAACGCGTTCATTGAACACGTTCATTTTTATGAGAACGATGAACTGAACGCAACTTAATGACAAATAATGAATTTGAACGGTGAACATGTTCATATTATCTGAGGTCTAACTGAAACGTTACGGAATGTTTTCCTTCTCCTGAGGAGAGACGCTGTCTAAATCGAACGCTTGCACCATGTCGTTGCTCAGTGCCCGTACAATGTCCGCGATGTAGCCTAACCTAAACCAACAAACTCGACTTCGCACTACGTTACCCATGATTCATCGCACACACATGTAGTCCAAACAAGCAACGTATTCCAAGACAACAGCTCTCGGCCTCATATAAAAATGGCAAGTGAAAGCAGAGACGCAGACTCAGCGACTACATCTGATGCACCTTATTATTATTTGCGGGATTTTTACACACTGTCTGATAAAGATTCCGACAGTAAAAATCTCACCTTTCTGTGCAAATTGTGTCGTCCTGCGCTGAAAAAGCAAGTCCGGACGTCAGCCTCATCCGCATCTAATTTAAAACGGCATGTGGAGCTGAAGCATCCAGCTAGCCTAAAAAGTTATCGCCAAGTAATTGAAAGTCAAAAAAAGACCAAGACCCCCTGCCAACAGCCCCAAATGACCCAAACCACATTGTCTGCAGCCTTCAAGGGTATGATTTCCCAGCAACAGGTAGACAAACTCGTGCAGGGTATGAATAAATAAACAGGCAAAATTAGCAATAATTAAAACAAATAAAACAAAACATTTCTTTTAGGAATTGATACATATGAAGTACAGTTTAAGGCAAGGGGTAGTGATGGATAAAGTTTTCTTTAAAAAACAAGTTAAGTCTTTCATTCTCACTTTCCACCTTAAAACTATGAAATGAACTGAACTATGAACTAGTTCAGAATTTAAATGGTGAACTATGAACGTGAACTATTCATGTTTACTTGTATGAACTGAACTTTGAACTAGTTCATGAGAGGTGTGAACTTGCACAACACTGCCAATGGGTATAGCGATGTGTGTAGAAAGGGCAGGGACTTAATCAACACGAGCACATTCCCCATCCATTTATTCCCTTTAGAATTATCCAGGTGCTCATGCAGGAGCTCGGTTCAGTTCAGTCTTCATCATTCGGTCTGAAATTTGACCTGCAGCAAAACTAGACTGTGTCCAGTGATTTTTTTTTTTCTTAGCACTGTGCAGGTTGTTAACAAAAGAGGAAAACTATCATATTTTGTTTGCCTAGAACTTGTTTTCTTTTGCTGAGTTATCATAAGGGGCATTGTGTGTCATTCCTGCTACTGATTAGAAAGTGAAAGGTCCATGTTTAGTGATATTTACAGAATTCTTTAGTGGTTATACTGTGTTCTATTTGTGTTCTTAGGCAGACACAAGAGGCACTTGTTTATTCTGTTGTGTTGGTTCTTTGTTGTCCCTAGAGGTTCAGATGCACTAGTCCATTACTATTTGAACCTCAGCATCTGGGGTTCAACATTTTTAAAATTATACATTATATGTATATTTTTGTTATAATTTTTCAGTCAGTAGAAATAAAGCCTGAAGAGAACAATTTTGGGTTGTTTTGTGTCTGTATAGGCCTACTATAAAAAGCACTTTGCATTTTTTATTTTGATACTTAAGTACATTTCAACACCAGATAATTTTGATACTTAAGTTTATTTAATATGAGCTACTTTAAGACTTTGACTCAAGTCATTTTCTTACGGGTGACTTTAACTTTTACCGGAGTCACTTTCAGATATGATATCTGTACTTTTACTCAAGTATAGCTTCAAGTACTTTATACACCACTGCTGCTCAGCCCGTAATTGATGACAGAAACACTGCTGTTTTTCCTACCTTCGCTGTTTTGCCTACTTTTGCTGTTTTGCTTAGCTGCTTTCGCTCAGCTGATTGTTGCCTCGCTGCTTTTGATGCTTTGCTTCCACCGCTCGGCTCGGCTCACCTACCCGTGCATCGCCTGCATGCCTTGGCTGCTTCGCCTTCACAGCTATGGACCTGAACATAGCTGCACAGCTGGATAAGCGTTTGAGTCCCTTTTAGCATGGGTCACTTGTTAAATGTTTGAGAGGACTGTTGGGTTACTTCCCCTTCTTTGACCTGAATTGTTTGAGTTCCTCATTATTCGAATTGTTTATTCCATTTATTTAGCTTGTGATCATTAGTTTATTTCATTGAATCAATATTAGCTCCTTTTCATTTGAGATTTATTTTTGTTGGGCATTTTTGAATTGGTTGCATTATGTTTTATGTTCCATTTTTGGGTAACTGATATTATTGGAGTTTCTGTTTATTTCATCTAATTATTATAATTGATTATTAAACCTAGTTTAGCCGTGTCAAGTGCCTGCCCCATTACCACAGCTGATTCAGTTTAATCTTGATATTCTTTTCTTAATAATTTGGGCCTTGGTTTAATTATCTTGTAACCTGATGGCTGCCAACCCCATAGGTTTTTGGTATATTGTGTTTATTTGTACATTGGTTAATTTCTTTTGCCTGTTACTCTACTGACTGTGTTCCCTTATCCCTTTCAGTCGCTGAGAGCCGAAGGTGGTGGTGCTGGTCTCCTGGGTGGTGGTCTCCCCCTTTGTGTGCTTGCTCCCCCTGGTTTGATTTACTTCACAACGTATGTGTGAGAGTGATCTTCACGTGTGACAGGGGGGAAGTTGTATTTAGGTTTTTGGGATCCCTCCTCCCTCGTCGACCCATCCCCCCCATTGGTAAGCCTCAGCTCCTGATTAGGACCCCCTCTGCCCACGTCCCTGTGTGACCGGATTTTGCTGCCCTTTAAGACATGCTATTTTTGTAATAAAAATAATTATATTTTGTTAAAAAGAACCACGTCTCTTGCCTCAGTATAATGAACCGGAATGCCTTGGTACAGGTATTACTAAAATCTAAGTAATTCCTCAGGTGAAATTCCTGAGGTGGCGTTGTCTGGCTGTTTACTTGATAAGGTATTATTTCTAACTAGCATTAAGCTTCCAAATGTACCTAATCCCACTCTGCTCGACACAGTAGTGTAGCAAAATCTATAGTCATTGTTTATAAATATTTTTAATAATTTAGATACAAACTGATTACTACAAAACATTATAAATAAATAATAAAAACAGAAATATATTTTAAAATAACTTGCATAACTTTAACCCCACAGATGTTTCTGTTTCACTCTTTACTGATGTTTATGATGAGGTCATTTTTGTTGAAAAAAAAATACAGAATATATTTTTGTCAGATTTTATTTGCCGTTTTCAACATTATAAACACAACTGAACTTTATTTATTTTTATTGTAAAAAAAAACCAAGATTGATTTAGCTACAAATGTGAACAGTGAATTGGACAAGCTGCATGTAGAAGACACAGACACACACTTATAATTATAATAACACATTTAATTATGTCTTCTTCAAACCTCATTTTCTTAACCATACCAGTAACCAAACTGATGACAGGTCTGGTTGAAGATTTACGAGTCACGAGTACTCTCTGTTTCTTAATTCTATTTTGTCTGCTCAGTGGATTCAGGAGTATTTTGTATTTGGAAAAGAACAAGCAGGAAGTGAAAGTTTGGATATGTCACAAAATGCATAACTGTTTTCTCATGATCTGACCGATTTTCGGGGCGGGGGGCGGGGATTGAAAAGTTGAGCTCTAAGAAAAAAGGTTCTCTTTCCACTTCTCTAAAAAACTCTTCCTCTCTACATTCATGATGCAGCTGTGTGGAGCTCTGGTTCTGTTTGCGACTCTATCCACAGGTAAGAGCTGAGGTAAACTTCTGCACTTTGACATTTTAACTTAAAGAAATGTGTTGATGTTTAAAGGTTGTTGTAAAAGTTCAACATTTTTATGCTTGTTCACTTGAGGATTGACTCTCGTGGTCTGTCACTGAGTGAAACAGCCAAGGACTGTTTTCTCAAATAGGAAACAGCAACATTATTTCTTTGAATATTGTTTGTTTTATCCTCGTAAAACCCAAAGTGTAACAATGACAAACAAACTCTGTCACAATATCAATCAATCAATCAATCAAATTTTATTTGTATAGCCCATATTCACAAATCACAATTTGTCTCATAGGGCTTTAACATGGTGTGACATCCTCTGCCCTTAACCCTCAACAAGAGTAAGGAAAAACTACCTAAAAACCCTTTTAACAGGGAAAAAAGAACGTAGGAAACCCTCAGAGAGAGCCACATGTGAGGGATCCTCTCCCAGGACGGACAGAAGTGCAATGGATGTCAAGTGTAAAGCAGGAACACTCAAGATAAAGGTTTTAGCAGCATTGATTAGGTAAACATTTTGAAGCATAACTGAAGGTCAAAGGATTTGGTGGATTAAACACTGTCATTTAATGGTCAAGTGTCTGAGGAGAAATACTATGTATCGAGCAGTCCTGCTGCAATCATAGTCCATGGTCAGCAGCCAGCAAGATCATGATCCACCATCAAGATCGGATGCCACTATAGTCCACAGTTATTGTCCACTGCCGCCATAATATAAAGTATAAACTTAATACATGTTTAAAAGAAAGCTTTTTTTGAAAGCACCCACACTGAAGTTTCCTTTCCTGTTTTACTCCTTCATGGGCACTCAGATATTTTCACTTTCACATTCTCTTGATGAGACATGTCCTGCAAAATGCAGCGTTGTCTTAGAACACATCACCAACAGAAACTCTGCAATCACAGGAAGAGCAAACACTGATGAGACTTTGGTTGTTTGTTCTGTGTCTCTGCAGCATGTGGTCTGAGATGCTACACCTGCACAGCCAGCCAGGCCTGGCAATCCTGCACAGACACCAAATCTTGTTCAGCCATCTCAACCTGGCTGTTTCCTCTCAAAGTGAAGGTAGCTGTTCTTTCTTCACATCAGACTTCTCATGGAAGAAACCAGATTGCCGTCTGCCTCGACCGGTTGGGGGTGCTCAGTGCATGATGGGAGGTCCCGCAGCAGTCTGGGCCTAAAGCAACATAACTAAGGGATGGTTCAGGGCTCACCTGATCCAGCAATGGAGCGCAATGACTCCTGGGATAGGTTGGGCCAGGAAGGGTTCAACCGTTGGAGCCTTCGTATCTCTGGGATGGAAGGACGCATTTGGGACGGCCTAGTCGCCCCGCTGAAGCAATCTGCCTTCAAATGCAGCCTCCGGACGATGAATTGAGACGTAGCGATGGGGTTTGCCTCCTGAACCAAGAGTGGGAGCTAGTTCCACGGAGAGAGACTTGTACCTGAATGATCTCATGTGATCTATTGATAATAAGGGGCCAGAGTTTTTTAATATAAGATGGCTTGACTCTAAGGGCTGTGTCTTCATGCTTTATCTTCATATGTAATGTAGCAATGTCTGGTGTCTGCATTATTCATATCATACGTTTTGTAAACTGGAGTTTTTTCCATCATGTTTGCAGGATACAACATCGTTACCAAGGGCTGGCCAAACCAGTATGGTATATGGAGGTGCCATGGATTGCTGTGAGGGGAACTTGTGTAACAGCGCACTGACTGTCCCAGCGTCATTCTCCTGCTGGTGTCCTCCACCATCATCACGCTGTTGCTCTGAAGCTCCAGCTGAGAATATGTTGTGGTTTCTATGCTGCTCTTTTTCTCACTCAGTGTAAAACTACTTTCGAGTTCCCTGTACAAAGAGGTTTTGGATCAGGACAAACACAATATTCCTCAGGATGAAACTTTTATTCCTTTTTCTTTATTTTTACAACCAACAACAGCTTTGTTAGGAATCCCTGATTTAAAAAAAAAAAAAAAGAATGACAAAACACGACATTAAATATGAACAAGCATGAGAAAATAATAAACATATTTATTTGATGAACCTGATGATGAACAAACAATCAGACATAGTGTAAATGGGATATTGTTGTACCTATAATCAATAAATATGACTACAAGAAAAATACACCTGCAAGTCCTGGGTCAATGACGTTTAATTTGTACATAGATTTTAATATTAAAAAGGTTTGATGTTGCCATCTACTTAGTAATTTCACAAACACCTGTCTGTCTGTATGTCTGTCGTATGTATGTTTTGTGAACGTGTACATGGATCTGTATTTAGAATCTCTGTGTGTGTAAATAGATTTGAAAATGTGTAAAGAAAATATCTTAAAATATGTATTTAGATTTGAAGTACTACTTAGTACTACAATAATGGCCCCATACAGCTGACTCACTGCCACCGATGCTCACAAGATGGCAGCAAAGCCAGAACTTTTTAAAACACACAGCACACGTACAGTGGCTTCTAATTAAATTTAGTAGATTAGGTAAAGTAAACATTTGCATAACTGAATGACGAGTGTTTTTAGATTACAGCTGCTCTGATGTCTATTGACTTGAGAGAAAACTACTGTGAGACAAAAAATTATTTAATGTAACTTTAAATACTTTCATATTACCTATGTGTTATAATTTCATTTATTTGTATAAAAACATCAAAATACCAAATGGGAAAAGTCATATATAACAGTTTTTTTTTTTTTATCAAAGTGTTTACTTGTGATGAAATGCACGTCTGCGAGTTCTGGAAGAAGACCAAGTAGTGGGACTATAAAAAGGGAGGAGTTCACATCTCCTCTGCAGATCTCTCTCCTCACAGGGTTGACTAAAAGTCTGTTTTTCTCCCTGTTCACGATGCGTCTTTGTGCAGCTCTGATCCTGTGTGTGATGCTGTCCACAGGTAAGAAGAGTGTGTGTTTGTGTCTTTATTCTGGGCTTTAAAAACACAAAGAAATGAAGGTTACTAATGAGTAAATGTTTTTGCTGAACCTGAAAAAGAGGAGTTGGGTCTTCCATGAATGTACAAATGCAAATATTTTTAAAATATTCCCCCCAAAAAATGGAATATTTTTAAAATACAATCTGAAACACATGTTTTAATTCTATAACTTCAGTTTTCTATCTATTTAGAAGGACTTGAAGAAAATACATGATAATTGGAATGTGCTAATATTTTCTTTAATTTTTCACTTCACATTCTCTCAGTGGAACATTTCTGGGGCTGTAGTTGCAAAGCACATTTTTTATTGTCTTTTACTGAATGAAACCAGTATGTGTGGGAACATCTGTTTAAACTGATGTTTTTTTCATTATTAGTTGTAAATTAAATTGGCCTTAGATGAAATTATAGTATCTTAAACCACGTGTGACAGTATTTTGTATTTCTGCTACTTCCAGCATGTGGATTAAAATGCTACAAGTGTGAGTCTGCTAATGCTCGAGCCTGCACACATACATCAACCTGTCCTGCAGTCATGGACCAATGTTTCTCCCTCAATGTGACTGGTAAGATGCACAAACAAAACCCTGAAGTATCGGTGTGTAATATCAAGCAAGTCCATCAGACGGGGTCTGAGCTGATGCACAGTGTCGCTCGGCTGAATGCTGGCTCTCTCGTGTTGAAACTGAGGTTGTTCAATCGTGTCTCGCAGGTTCCATCACTAAGGGTTGTCGAACAACTCGAAACTGTGTAAAACCCGTATCTTGCTGTGGAGAGGACTTGTGTAACAGTGCCGTGCCCACTGGTCCCAGAGTCACCCTCCTGCTGGTGTCCTCAGCCATCGCCTCACTCTTTCTCTGACGCCTGAGTCTCCCATTTATAAATGTTCAACTTTCCTTATCAGCCTTTTAGAACATTTAGAACAACAATATATTAAACCAGCTTTAATGACGTTTACTCACAATATTATTGACCGTTAATTTGCTAATTTCTCAGGTCCTACTCTACTATTACAGCACAACCAGTTTTGATTTCAAACCCTACAGACACATCGTATGAGCAATCATAAGATAATCAATACATTATATGAATTATTAATTGACTGAGGATTATTGAAACCAGCAAACCACAATATTTGAGACTTACTGGTTTCATGTTCAGATAAAAATAACTGCCCAATATATCAACATGTTTTATTATTTGTGTGGATAAATTTCAAATGCCAATTGAGAAATGTCACTTTTATTTAAATAATATAATAAATAGATAATGAATCACATTTCAGGAGAGTAGCGAGTGTTATTTTCTGTTTGTATATACCGGGTGTAAAACTAAATGTATCATGTATTGACCCCACGTATTTCAAGTGTTTCAACTGAATTCAAGCTTGAGGTCAACAATAGCTAATAGCTTTAGCCAAGGGGCTAAAACAAGGGGTTAAATATAAGAGAGAAATATTTCAATTCTGTGATCGAAGATTGGAGTTATGTGGTTTGTCATGGTGTTTCTTCTTCTTTTGGGGGCGGGGTTCAGTTTGGCATTTAATGTTAAGCCCCCTGGTCCCTTGGTGCCCGGGGCCCTAAAGTCTTCAAACACTTCTGCATTGGTTGGTGCAGTATTTACTCTGGTGGTAGTGCACCATCAAACACCTCCAACTTCAAAATGCTTATTCAGCTAATTGAATGCTAACTTTGACAAGTGAATAAACTGCCTTGTTTTCTGGTCTTTATCTGTTTCATCTCTTACACAGGCTGTGCCCTCAAAGGTCAGTCAGGTCAAAAGTTGATGTGAGTCAACGTATTCAGCTAACATTTTGCTATTTTTGCTTGTTAAGATTAGACAAGTAGGTTAAAATAAGTCTCCAGGAAATCAGTGTGAGCTAAAGTACAGTGTGTGTGTTTGTGTTTGTGTGTGTGTGTGTGTGTGTGTGTGTGTGTGTGTGTGTGTGTGTGTGTGTGTGTGTGTGTGTGTGTGTGTGTGTGTGTGTGTGTGTGTGTGTGTGTGTGTGTGTGTGTGTGTGCAGCTCACCTTGCTCTGACAGCTGGTGTTCAGCAGGACTGTGTCTGTGTTTGATTCCACTGTATGTGTTGAGCTGCTTCGTGGCCGAAGTATCTGCTGATGGAGGTTGGTCGGGCTGCCTTGTCGACCGGGGCTTCCAGCAGGCTGTCCCGTAATGATCCCTCCGGGCCGTTCACCTTCAGAAACTTGTTAACAGTTTAACTTCCCAGATCAGGGTCTTCAACGCTTTGTGCCAAGGACCCTGCAACTGGTGGAGAGATGGAGCAGGACCCCAGACTATATATATTGTATAAAATTGTGTTTTATATTAAACTGGGCCTAGTGCCATGTATAAACATAGCTACCCTGTTATTGTGCATTCAATACTAAGCTATTCAAATAATACACAGGTTCATATATTCATGTTTTTATTTTAAACATGTAAGGTATAGGAGCTGCAGTGTTGCATTGTTGACTGAAAGATAACGCTTTCTGCCTCCATTTATCCGTCACAATATGTTGTATTCATGTTAATGTATTTAAAGACATTTAAATTTGTGGGAAAAAGTGGTTGGAAAATAAAATTTAAAATTAAAGAAAATATAAAAATGTCTATCAACCAAAAATGTCAAGCACTTCTGCAGTACTCCTCCGCTGACTTCTAGGGTCGCTGCGGACTTCTGTTGAAGACTCCTGGGTTCTTAGATAGTCAAGTTTGATCGTTTTCTCGGCGCTCCGCTAGGCCGTGACCGACTTCTGGCGGGCCGATCCGAGGAACTCACTAAACCATCCAATGGGCAGTGTTGTGCATGAACGAAGTTCGCAAAGAATTGCTCATTGAACACGCCTACTTTGCGGAGAACGATGAACTGAACGAACTTAATGACAAATAATGAATTGAACCAGAACATGTTCATATTATCTGAGGTCTAACTGAAAACGTTACGAATGTTTTCCTTCTCCTGAGGAGAGACGCTGTCTAAATCGAACGCTTGCACCATGTCGCGTTCTCAGCGCCCGCACAATGTCCGCGATGTAGCCTAACCTAAACCAACAAACTCGACTTCGCACTAATGCTACCCATGATTCATCGCACACACATGTAGTCCAAACAAGCAACGATTCCACACAACAGCTCTCAGCCCTCATATAAATGGCAAGTGAAAGCAGAGACGCAGACTCAGCGACTACATCTGATGCACCTTTATTATTATTTGCGGATTTTTACACACTGTCTGGATAAAGATTCCGAAGCAGTAAAATCTCTACCTTTTCAGGCAAATTGTGTCGTCCTGGGCGCTGAAAAAGCAAGTCCGGACGTCAGCCTCATCCGCATCTAATTTAAACGGCATGTGGAGCTGAAGCATCCAGCTAGCCTAAAAGTTATCGCCAAGTAATTGAAAGTCAAAGACTAAGACTCCCTGCCAACAGCCCCAAATGACCCAAACCACATTGTCTGCAGCCTTCTTAAGGGTATGATTTCCCAGCAACAGGTAGACAAACTCTTGCAGGGTATGAATAAATAAACAGGCAAAATTAGCAATAATTAAAACAAATAAAAAAACATTTCTTTTAGGAATTGATACATATGAAGTACAGTTTAAGGCAAGGGGTAGTGATGGATAAAGTTTTCTTTAAAAACAAGTTAAGTCTTTCTATTCTACCACCTTAAAACTATGAAATGAACTGAACTATGAACTAGTTCAATTTAAATGGTGAACTATGAACGAACTATTCATGTTTACTTGTATGAACTGGAACTTTGAACTAGTCTATGAGAGGTGTGAACTTGTACAACACTGCCAATGGGTATAGCGATGTGTAGAAAGGGCAGGGACTTAATCAACACGAGCACATTCCCCATCCATTTATTATTCCCTTTAGAATTATCCAGGTGCTCATGCAGGAGCTCGGTTCAGTTCAGTCTTCATCATTCCGGTTCGAAATTTGACCTGCAGCAAAACTAGACTGTGTCCAGTGATTTTTTTTTTTCTTAGCACTGCAGGTTGTTAACAAAAGAGGAAAACTATCATATTTTGTTTGCCTAGAACTTGTTTTCTTTGCTGAGTTATCATATGTATTGTGTGTCATTCCTGCTACTGATTAGAAAGTGAAAGGTCCATGTTTAGTGACATTACAGAATTCTTTAGTGGTTATACTGTGTTCTATTTGTGTTCTTAGCAGACACAAGAGGCAATTTGTTTATTCTGTTGTGTTGGTTCTTTTGTTGTCCCTAGAGGTTCAGATGCACTAGTCCATTACTATTTGAACCTCAGCATCTGTCTAACATTTTTAAAATTATACATTATATGTATATTTTTGTTATAATTTTTCAGTCAGTAGAAATAAAGCCTTAAGAGAACAATTTTGGGTTGTTTTGTGTCTGTATAGGCCTATCATAAAAAGCACTTTGCATTTTTATTTTGATACTTAAGTACATTTAACACCAGATAATTTTGATACTTAAGTTTATTTTAATATGAGCTACTTTAAGACTTTGACTCAAGTCATTTTCTTACGGGTGACTTTTAACTTTTACCGGAGTCACTTAGATATGATATCTGTACTTTTACTCAAGTACAGCTTCACACTTATACACCACTGCTGCTCAGCCCGTAATTGATGACAGAAACATCGCCGGTTTTTCCTACCTTCGCTGTTTTGCCTACTTGCTGTTTTGCTTAGCTGCTTTGGGCCAGCTTGATTGTTGCCTCGCTGCTTTGATGCTTTGCTTCCACCGTCTCGGCTCGGCTCACCACCCGTGCACGCCTGCATGCCTTGGCTGCTTGGCCTTCACAGCTATGGACCTGAACATAGCTGCACAGCTGGATAAGCTGCTTGAGTCCCTTTAGCATGTACGAGCAAAAATGTTTGAGAGGACTGCTGGGTTACTCTTCTTTGACCTGGAATGTTTGAGTTCCTCATTATTCAATTGTTTATTCCATTTATTTAGCTTGTGATCATTAGTTTATTCATTGAATCAATATTAGCTCCTTTTCATTTGAGATTTATTTTTGTTGGGCATTTTTGAATTGGTTGCATTATGTTTTATGTTCCATTTTGGGTAACTGATATTATTGGAGCTTCTGTTTATTTCATCTAATTATAATGATTATTAAAACCTAGTTTAGCTGTGGTTAAGTGCTCCTTGCCCCATTACCACAGCTGATTCAGTTTAATCTGATATTCTTTTTCTTAATAATTTGGGCCTTGGTTTAATTATCTGTAACCTGATGGCTGCCAACCCCATAGGTTTTGGTATATTGTGTTTATTTGTACATTGGTTAATTCCTTTTGCCTGTTACTCTACTGACTGTGTTCCTTATCCCTTTCAGTCGCTGAGAGCCGAAGGTGGTGGTGCTGTCCTGGGTGGTGGTCTCCTTTGTGTGCTTGTTCTGGCCTGATTTACCACAACGTATGTGAGAGTGATCACGTGTGACAGGGGGAAGTTGTATTTAGGTTTTTGTGGATCCTCCTCCTCACGACTCATCCCCATTGGTAAGCCTCAGCTCCTGATTAGACCTCTGCCCAGCCCCTGTGTGTGACTGATTTGCTGCTCCTTTAAGACATGCTATTTTTGTAATAAAAATAATTATATTTTGTTAAAAAGAACCACGCTCTTGCCTCAGTATAATGAACCGGAGAATGCCTTGGTACAGGTATATTACGATCTAAGTAATTCCTCAGGTGAAAATTCCTGAGGTGGCGTTGTCTGGCTGTTTACTTGATAAGGTATTATTTCTAACTAGCATTAAGCTTCCAAATGTACCTAATCCCACTTGCTCGACACAGTAGTGTAGCAAAATCTATAGCTGTTTATAAATATTTTTAATAATTTAGATGCAAACTGATTACTACAAAACATTATAAATAAATAATAAAACAGAAATATATTTTAAAATAACTTGCATAACTTTAACCCTGTCAGATGTTTCTGTTTCACTCTCTTTACTGATGTTTACAGATGAGGTCATTTTGTTGAAAAAAATACAGAATATATTTTTGTCAGATTTTATTTGTCAGTTAAACATTATAAACACAACTGAACTTTATTTATTTTTATTGTAAAAACCAAGATTGATTTAGCTACAAATGTGAACAGTGAATTGGACAGCTGCATGTAGAAGACACAGACACACACTTATAATTATAATAACACATTTAATTATGTCTCTTCAAAATCCTCATTTTCTTAACTATACCAGTAACCAAACTGATGACAGGTCTGGGCTTGCATTTATTTAAACACGAGTACTTCTGTTTCTTAATTCTATTTTTCGTCTGCTCAGTGGATTCAGGAGTATTTTGTATTTGGAAAAGAACAAGCAGAAGGAAAAGTTTGATATGTCACAAAATGCATAATTGCTTTCTCGGCAAGGATCTGACCGATTTTCAAGGAAGTGGGATTGAAAAGTTGAGTCTAAGAAAAAGGTTCTCTTTCCACTTCTAAAAACTCTTCCTCTTCATGCATTCATGATGCAGCTGTGAGCTCTGTTCATACCTCTATCCACAGGTAAGAGCTGAGGTAAACTTCTGCACTTTGACATTTTAACTTAAAGAAATGTGTTGATGTTTAAAGGTTGTTGTAAAAGTTCAACATTTTTATGCTTGTTCACTTGAGGATTGACTCTCGTGTCTGTTCATTTAGTATGAAACAGCCAAGGACTTGTTTTCTCAGCCGGAAACAGCAACACATTGAATATTGTTTGTTTTATCCTCGTAAAACCCAAAGTGTAACAATGACAAACAAACTCTGTCACAATATCAATCAATCAATCAATCAAATTTTATTTGTATAGCCCATATTCACAAATCACAATTATCTTATGTAGGCTTTAACATGGTGTGACATCCTCTTGCCCTAACCTCAACAAGAGTAAGTGAAAACTACCTGGAAACCCTTTTTAACAGGGAAAAAGGTTCAGAAACTTCAGAGAGAGCCACACGGTGAGGGATCCCTCTCCAGGACGCGGACAGAAGTGCAAATGATGTCATGTAGCAGAACATCAAGATAAAAAAAGGCTTTAAGGCATTATCAGGGTAAACACGGAAGTATAACTGAAGGTCAGTGATTTGGTGGATTAACAAGCCACACGGTCAAGTGTCTGAGGAGAAATACTATGTATCGAGCAGTGTCCTGCTGCAAATTCATAGTCCAGTGGTCAGCAGCCAGCAAGATCATGATCCACCATCAAGATCGGATGCCACTATAGTCCAGCATGTCCACGTCAGCCATAATATAAAGTATAAACTTAATACATGTTTAAAAGAAAGCTTTTTTTGAAAGCACCCACACTGAAGTTTCCTTTCCTGTTTTACTCCTTCATGGGCACTCAGATATTTTCACTTTCACATTCTCTTGATGAGACATGTCCTGCAAAATGCAGCGTTGTCTTAGAACACAGACGACTGAACAGAAACTCTGTGAACGTTGTGAAGAGCAAACACTGATGAGACTCTGGTTGTTTGTTCTGTGTCTCGGCAGCATGTGGTCTGAGATGCTACACCTGCACAGCCAGCGAGCCTAAATCCTGCACAGACACCAAATCTTGTTCCGTCATCTTCAACCGCTGTTTCTCTCTCAAAGTAGAAGGTGAGTTGTTCTTTCACATCAGACGTTTCTGCGGAAGAAACCAGATTGCCGTCTGCCTCGACCGGTTGGGGGTGCTCAGTGCATGATGGGAGGTCCCGCAGCAGTCTGGGCCTAAAGCAACATAACTAAGGGATGGTTCAGGGCTCACCTGATCCAGCAATGGAGCGGCAAGAATGACTCTGGATAGGTTGGGCCAGGAAGGGTTCTCAACTGCTGGAGCCTTTCAGATTCTGGGATGGAAGACGATTTGGACGGCCTAGGTCACTGGCTGAAGCAATCTGCCTTCAAATGCAGCCTCCGGACGATGAATTGAGACGTAGCGAAGTGGGGTCGGCTCTCCTAAACTGGGTAGAGTGGGAGCTAGTTCCGAGAGGAGACTTGTACCTGAATGCTCTCATGTGATCTATTGGGATAATAAGGGGCTGTGAGCTCTTTAATATATGATGGGGCTTGATTCTTAAGGGCTGTGTGTCTTCATGCTTTATCTTCATATGTGGATGTAGTAAATGTCTGGTGTCTGTATCATTCATATCATAATATGTTTTGTAAACTGGAGTTTTTTCCCATCATGTCTTGCAGGATACAACATCGTTACCAAGGGCTGTCAAACCAGTATGGTATGTGGAGGTGCCATGGATTGCTGTGAGGGGAACTTGTGTAACAGCGCCGCACTGACTGGTCCCAGCGTCATTCTCCTGCTGGTGTCCTCCACCATCATCACGCTGTTGCTCTGAAGCTCCAGCTGAGAATATGTTGTGGTTTCTATGCTGCTCTTTTTCCTCACTCAGTGTAAAACTACTTTTGAGTTCCCTGTACAAAGAGGTTTTGGATCAGGACAAAACACAATATTCCTCAGGATGAAAGTCTTACCTTTTTCTTATTTTTACAACCAACAACAGCTTTGTTAGGAATCCCTGATTTAAAAAAAAAAAAAAAAGAATGACAAAACACGACATTAAATATGAACAAGCATGAGAAAATAATAAACATATTTATTTGATGAACCTGATGATGAACAAACAATCAGACATAGTGTAAATGGGATATTGTTGTACCTATAATCAATAAATATGACTACAAGAAAATACACCTAAGTCCTGGTCAATGATTGCTTTAATTTGTACATAGATTTTAATATTAAAAAGGTTTGATGTTGCCATCTACTTAGTAATTTCACAAACACCTGTCTGTCTGTATGTCTGTCGTATGTATGTTTTGTGAACGTGTACATGGATCTGTATTTAGAATCTCTGTGTGTGTAAATAGATTTGAAAATGTGTAAAGAAAATATCTTAAAATATGTATTTAGATTTGAAGTACTACTTAGTACTACAATAATGGCCCCATACAGCTGACTCACTGCCACCAGATGCTCACAAGATGGCAGCAAAGCCAGAACTTTTTAAAACACACAGCACACGTACAGTGGCTTTGACTAAATTAAGTAGATTAGGTAAAGTAACATTTCTATGAATAACTGAAATTAATGAGTGTTTTAGATTACAGCTGCTCTGATGTCTTCTTGGCCGACTTGAGAGAAAACTACTGTGAGACAAAAAATTATTTAATGTAACTTTAAATACTTTCATATTACCTATGTGTTATAATTTCATTTATTTGTATAAAAACATCAAAATACCAAATGGGAAAAGTCATATATAACAGTTTTTTTTTTTATCAAAAGCAGCATTGTGATGAAATGCACGTCTGCGAGTTCTGGAAGAAGACCAAGTAGTGGGACTATAAAAAGGGAGGAGTTCACATCTCCTCTGCAGATCTCTCTCCTCACAGGGTTGACTAAAAGTCTGTTTTTCTCCCTGTTCACGATGCGTCTTTGTGCAGCTCTGATCCTGTGTGTGATGCTGTCCACAGGTAAGAAGAGTGTGTGTTTGTGTCTTTATTCTGGGCTTTAATAACACAAAGAAATGAAGCTAATGAGTAAATGTTTTTGCTGAACCTGAAAAAGAGGAGTTGGGTCTTCCATGAATGTACAAATGCAAATATTTTTAAAATATTCCCCCCAAAAAATGGAATATTTTTAAAATACAATCTGAAACACATGTTTTAATTCTATAACTTCAGTTTTCTATCTATTTAGAAGGACTTGAAGAAAATACATGATAATTGGAATGTGCTAATATTTTCTTTAATTTTTCACTTCACATTCTCTCAGTGGAACATTTCTGGGGCTGTAGTTGCAAAGCACATTTTTTATTGTCTTTTACTGAATGAAACCAGTATGTGTGGGAACATCTGTTTAAACTGATGTTTTTTTCATTATTAGTTGTAAATTAAATTGGCCTTAGATGAAATTATAGTATCTTAAACCACGTGTGACAGTATTTTATTTAAGCATTTGAGTAATGTGATTAAAAATGCTACAAGTGGGTGGTGTCTGTTGGTGCTCTCAAGCCTGCACCACATCAACTTGTCCTGCAGTCATGGACCAATGTTTCTCCTCAATGTGACTGCAAGATGCACAAACAAAACCCCGAAGTATCGGTGTGTAATATCAAGCAAGTCCATCAGACGGGGTCTGAGCTGATGCACAGTGTCGCTCGGCTGAATGCTGGCTCTCTCGTGTTGAAACTGAGGTTGTTCAATCGTGTCTCGCAGGTTCCATCACTAAGGGTTGTCGAACAACTCGAAACTGTGTAATACCCGTATCTTGCTGTGGAGAGGACTTGTGTAACAGTGCCGTGCCCACTGGTCCCAGAGTCACCCTCCTGCTGGTGTCCTCAGCCATCGCCTCACTCTTTCTCTGACGCTCTGGAGCCTCCGCTGAGAATGTTCAACTTTCCCTTATCGCCTTTTTAGAACATTTAGAACAACAACATATTAAACCTAAAGCTTTATCGAATGCGACTACAGTGTTATTTTCTGTTTGCATATACCGGGTGTAAAACTAAATGTATCATGTATTGACCCCACAGTATTTCAAGTGTTTCAACTTTTGAATTCAAGCTTGAGATCAACAATAGTTGATAGCGAGTCAAGGGGCTAAAACAAGGGGCTAAATATAAGAGAGAGAAATACTTCAATTCTGTGATCGGCAATGTACAGAAAACTGCAACATCATCATGGTTGGAAACCCCCCAACAGGGCCCCAGTTCAGTCAAATGCTTCATAACTTAGGTTTGGTTGAAGACTTAATGAGTGTGTATGTTGTGCTGAGGGTGGTCGGGGGGGTTGCGCTTTAAATTCACAACTTTTGTATTATTTCTGTGTGTGCGATTTGTTTATAATTTCGATAATAAAGGAATTGTGTGAAGATTGGAGTTATGTGGTTTGGTTTCATGTGTTTCTTCTTCTTTTGGGGGGGCGGGGTTCAGTTTGGTTTAATGTTAAGCCCCCTGGGTCCCTTTTTACCCGGGGCCCCTAAAGTCTCTTCAAACACTCCTGCACATTGGGTGTTGGTTGGTGCAGTATTTACCAAACAGCTCCACCTTTGCTAAAATGCTTATTCAATGCTAATTGGATGCTAATTTTGACAAGTGAATAAACTGCCTTGTTTTCTGGTCTTTGTCTGTTTCATCTCTTTACACAGGCTGTGCCCTCAAAGGTCAGTCAGGTCAAAGTTCAACACTGATGTGAGTCAAAGTTGCCGCCATGTTAGTTAACGTATTCAGCTAACATTAACATTTGCTATACAAGAGGTGATGTTCGCTGGCTGAACCACCACCAGTTGCCCAGTGTCGGGTTCTGAGAGGCTGCCAACATCCACCCAGTCACCCCCATCATCACCGCGGCCCCTGCAACACTGAACACAAACATGCACTCATGTTGGCGTCGTTACATATTTTTTGCCAAGAAGTGAAAGTGAGTATCCACCCTCCGTGTATCAGCAGTGAACAGCTTCCTGCCCCGTCCTAATCACATAGTACCACATCGCACATCTCAGCTGTACAGCACCAACAAATGCTAAATTGTACCGACTATTTAAATAAAGTTGAGTTTTGGCTTCACACTTTTCTCTCTATGTCGGTACTATTCATGCTTCCTCTCTCTCTCATTATAAGTTATAAGTGAGATAAGTCACAATAACAGAGAAAACTACAGAGTTGTCTTATAATATAGTTTATATATTATGTATATTATAATTCAAGTTACATCTAAGTTACACACGTGTGATTTGGAAAGAGTATCTAGTATCTAATCTAGTGTCCAATGCTTTTCCACATTCATGGATTCTGACTTTTAGAATAACTGTATGGTTCAAGCATATCAGATAGAAAATGTTATATATTTGTTTGCACATGGCTGGAATGGTTGAAATCAGCACAGACAGATACGGGGTGTAGTCATTTTTTTACATCAAGCACATTTTTTTTTATTTGAGTGGCTGACGGCTGAGATATGGTTGGGAGGGGCAGTAAGGTGTTCACTGCTGATAGTCAGAGGAAGAACGGTCAGTTTTATGCTCAGCAAATATGTATAAATATCATGGGAGACTCGATACTGAATGCAGACTTAAGGGCATTATTATTATAAATCATCAGGACCCACCTGTAGGTGCTGGCGGCAGAAGAAGCCCCTCAGTGTCGGCTGTAAATGTTGGGAAATGCTAAAAGTGCGATATCATTGAAAAGTGAGAGGTGCCTGGGAGGGAGGAAATGAATGACTGCATGGAAAGAAATAAAAACCCTGCATATAAGGAGCAGCTGAGCAGCTGTTTCACCTGAGCGTTATTTTAGTTGAGTGAATATAATGGGTTTGGGGGGGTGTTAGTGTGTAAAAGTCCAAATTAAATCATGAATAGTAATAATAATTTAGTAATAGTGAGTTTTGGGTGAGGCCTGCTAGCCGGCAGCATGACACTTTCAACTTTTTATAATATTCAGCAGAATATGAATCAATCAATCTCCTGTTATTTGTATAAAGCCCATTTTCACAGTTCACAATTTGCCTCATGGGGTAAAAAAATAAGCAGAAATATTATACACACCTTTTCTGAACTGGGTGATGAAAGTATAAATGTCATTTATTGTATCACTGCATGTATACCACAATGTTTTTGATGGATGAATTATACAAGACACACATTTTTACAAATTATTCAGTTTCAGGAAAATAGAATGAAAATAAAATATCTGTATGTTTTGTTTATATGTTGAAAGAGCAAGGTGTGCAAGGTTTCTCTGGGACTCCGAATTTTACTTTTCTTCTAAGCAGATTCGTTCAAATCAACAAGAATAACATTTTTTACAACGTAGAAATTTGTTCAAGGAAACACAACCATCGTCCAATGAGTCGTTTTATTCCTTGAGTTCTGCATTTCACATCAGGATTTACAGCCAAAATAGCTTTGTTATGAAAGACAAGTGACAGAACAGGACATGACACAATAATAACAAAATAGTTTATGGATATCACAACACATTTTCGTCCTCTTGGCTTCATGCCTTCGGTTACCTTTAACACACTTTCAAAACTCAAGACAAATAAAGATTTGGTTTCATCTGGATCAGGGACGAAGCTGGATGAATTTGCCAAATAACTTACTTCTTCATGTTTCTTTTTACAAGTGCAAATAAAAGGAAAATCAGGCAATGTGGTGCACAGTAGGGTCATAGCACACTGAGAATCAAACAGTCCACATGTGAATACAATCTGAAGATAAAACAAGTACAGTGAGAATCGCACAGTTGCTTTGACACAGATGGTGAAATGGACCGTATTGCTGTTGTCGTGTGAAAACATCGGACTTCTGTTTTGTGATGTTCCCGCATTTATCGGACCCCTTTAGAACCCATTTCAAAACACACGTAAAATCAACAAAGCTTTTCACAGCACATTAAACATACTTTTTTTTGTTTTCTTTGGCGTCTAATTTCATAAGGTAGCAAGAAATCCTTCATAGCTGCACAAAACATTAACCCGACCACTTCCGTGACAGTGGTAACATCTGGATGGATTTCACATCTCCAACTTAACATTTATTTAACTTTCCAAATCCCTTTAAATGATGCTTATCGGTGCATATCAACCTTTCACATTTGTCACGTGAAATATCGTGGCATCGTCTTACAGAAATGAATTAGTCTCTATAAATGCCTGCCACAAACACATATGACTGATGTTATTCAAAGTTATGCATTTATTGTTGTTGCTGTGTATGAGCTTTGAATATTTCTGACATTGGCTCCACCTTGTGGTTGGAACAAGGATGGAAGAAACCTACACAGCAGCAGGACTGTCATCAAACGAAAACCATCAAAACAACATGAAACGTGCTCTAATCACATTTATATAGTTAGTAAGTTTAACATTTAAAAGCGGTGCTGAATCCATCTTATATAGTAGAATTATTTCCAAGAACAGCATTTAGATGACTTAACCAGTGGTGTGCTTTACTCTAATAATCACTGTGTAAGGTAAGCTGAGAAGGACATACATTATATTCATATGGCAGATATCTCATTCACAGTGTCACTACTTAAAAAACATAAAGGTGCAGTGCATCAAGCTTATCACTGTGTGCTGAAGTGTGTGTTTTATTTCCTCACTGGTTCTGTGTGCGACAGCCGGCATACTCAAATTCAGCTGATAAGGCAAATTAAAGTCGCAAGGCAGACGTGGACGGCACAAGAAAATATTGCATCTTTGAGAACAATACTTGTTTCGCAAGGCAAACCAGTAGCAGTTGTATAATAAATCTGTTTCTTGCTGTGGATCAACAAAGTTAATGCATAATAAAACTAAGTCTCTTTAAAATCTACCCTGAGCTATAAAATTTGATGAAAAGCATGGAACAGTAGTTTTTTTAGATTTGGCACTGAAACGACAGATTGGCACAACAGGTCAGGGACTGATGACATAAAAATATACCTCTGTTACACCCCCATTAAAATCCATAAACACATTAATTTTGATTGTTAAATGCAAAGTTATAAGTTATATGACTAATTTTAACTAAAGTTAAATAGTGCATGTTAGCTTTACAGGCAGTGCCCGTAAAATCAAAATACAGCAGTTTCCATGGTGACATAAGTTTAGGCATTCGTCCAACTCCAGTGCATTTTTAAAGCCAATTCAGTGCACAACCCTGTCGAACCACAATAAAGAAATAAAATTCACACAGAAGAAGATAAACCCAATGTTTACCCTAAAACAAAAACATATTTAGTCATGTGACTCAGGCTGTGAAGGACGAATTGTTATCTAGGTGTCCTTTAGGTGGAAGACTGCTGTCTGGTTGATGGTACAATCTAAGATCGGTTTTATTATTGGTTGTGCAAGGCACATAATGATGAGGATCAGCTTAAGGATGGAACGAGAGAATCAGAAGTGAAAAGACGTTTCTCTTTCTCTAATCCGCAGACAGAAGTCCAGAGAAAGAGCAGGGGCCTCATTTATAAAACAGTAGGTAGGATACATACTAATCTTGTACGTGCGCACAAAGGCCAGAGATGGCATATGCAAAAGAATATTCAGATTTATAAAACTGTGCACACGCACACCTGACGTTTGCTCGAGAAGTGGCGTACGCACAAAATAGGGTCTGAAAAATGCGTACGCAACGGCTTTAAACAAGGCCCCAGGTCAGAGAAGACATGAAGTTAATCTTTAACAAAACAACTCTCTGCCGTGGCAACAGATCCCCGGTAGTCATTTCCCTTTTGAAAATCAACATTTTAGACTATTTCCTGGCATATGTGCCCACAAAAGAATGGAGATGAGCATACAAAATGCATGTGCGTTTATGAGTTTATGTGTCTTTCATTGTTTAACATCTTCAGTGAACCCATGTAAAGAAAGCTACCTCGTCCAGGTCCACAGGGTAGTCAGTGAGGTGAATGGGGCCTTTATCAAAATGTTCCCCCTTGTAGCTTCTCCAGCGTCCTGCTGGCAGATAGATGTCCCTCTCCTGCTTTCCTGGCTCCAACACCGGAGCCACCATCAGGTCATCCCCGATTAGAAACTGGGAGTCGATCTTATAGGCTGCCTCGTCATCAGTGGCGATCCACCAAAGGGGTCTTATGATCGGGTCTCCTGTGTCAAGAACCTCACCTGCCAGTTCCAGAACCCTTGGTGCCACCAAAGCCTCGTGGAGCGCCGTGAACTTCTGCGCTATCCGAACAACCTGACGATGAACACACCAAGATACAGAGTCTGCATCACAATGGATGCATGTCACCAAACAGACAGTGTAGCATGACGGCTGGTTAACACACCGAGTTTCTTTTTGATTCCTCTGTGGCACAATGAAGTCTTAAGTCTCTATTTAGATACATTTATATCTTCAAGCAAATAATAATGTTCATTAACCAAAAAACACTCAAATAAAGCTGCTTTATAAGACTTTAACTATACTGTCATAATACAGACCTAATAGATATCTTAAAAATGCCCTTCTTGAAATTATACATTTATTTATTATTTACCAATGTAAATAAGGTTTTGTAAAGTGCATAAATTGCACCCTTGAATATGAAAATTTGTGCACAACCAAATTTTAAGTTTCGGAGGGGCAATGTATACAATGAATATAAATACTTTTTTTATGTTGTGATAATGCCGTTATATAATGACATCATCACTTCCTATAGGATGCAGAGTTACCTCAGAAACTGCATTTTTAAGTGTACATGATGTCATTTTGTTTCTTTCTTTGCAACTCATTCAGAACGTCTCTAATCACATGATGTCATACGATGGGGAATCATTTCCTGATCAAAATAG
Source organism: Hippoglossus stenolepis (assembly GCF_022539355.2). Taxonomy (NCBI): domain Eukaryota; kingdom Metazoa; phylum Chordata; class Actinopteri; order Pleuronectiformes; family Pleuronectidae; genus Hippoglossus; species Hippoglossus stenolepis. The sequence continues at coordinate 21,564,931 of NC_061491.1, forward strand.
GCTCTCGCCTCTCTCGTCATATTATTTGCGTAGATATCTTGGATTTTTTTCTTTCTGAGTTTAGCCTGGAGCGATTCTGTGTTTGTAGCCTCACCCATGGGTGGAACTCCCATTACTCACCTCATCGTCATAGGCCCAGGGTGGTATAGAGAACTGCATGGCAGGCATAAAAGCTGACAGCTCTAACCACCGAATGTACAACTCTCTGTCAGGCAGATCATGTTTGCCATCTAAACCACCTAAAATAGAACACAGGTGTCAGACAGTAGACTAAAACCACAAAAACATGAACAAAGCCAACTTCTATCTCTCTAACTCACTGTAGCCATATGTGATGGAGTACCATACCTGTGGTGCGGTTGGGGTATGCATTTCCGCCGATCATATCCGGTAAGACAAACTGGTAGCCCAGAATGCTAATTGTCAGTACAGTTGGGATGATGGACTTGAGACCGAGCTCGTAGCCCCACACGGAGTCTCTGTCAATGATCCTGAAGAAGCAGGAGATGTTCTGACTCTGGTAACCCACCCTCAGCTCAGCGCGCTCACTGAAGGGTATGGCCATCTCTGTGTAGCGACGGGTGAAGGTGGAGGGATCAGAAAGTGGGACCAGGGTGCTAAACTGGTGGGGGAGGTAGCTTGTCTCTCCTGCATCGAATTTGAAGGAGGTCACGTCGTAGTTGGTTTTGAGCATGCGTAGATTAGACGAGTACCAGTCACGAGCTTCTGGGTTCGTAAAGTCCAAGATTCCACCAATGCCGTTCCACCAGCGTACCAGAGCAGGCAGCTCGCCGCTCGGCTCCCGGACAAACAGCCCCTTTTCCACAGCAACACCGAAGTTAATGGAGTCATAGTTGATAAAAGGATGTGTCCAGAGCGACACCTGAAACCCGTCCTCTCTCAGCTTCTCAAACATACCGCTGGCATTTGGGAACTTCTGCGGGTCAAAGTCAAACTCTCCATAGTCGGCAGTGTAGCGGTCGTCCAGTTCCAGATGGGAGCAAGTGAAGCCGTAATTGATGATGTCAGAGGCGTAGCTCAGCAGCTTCTCCTGAGTCACAGATGTTTTGTGGAGAGCCCATGTGGACCACACTGGATGTTTGAACACTTCAGTAGATGGGACCTTGATAGGCTTTGGGAAATACCGACGCACCTGTGCAAAACACAAGCATGAAGAGCAGAGAGTTACTACAGAAGCATCAATATCAGCACAATTTGGTTTTTCATCATGCAAGAATGCCGGGAAGTTTGTTCCACATTTTTATTTGGTTAATTTGGATTAAAGGAATACTCTTCCTTCAGCATAATGACAGCAAATGAGGGAAATACCAAGCCTGCATTTCCAGCTAAAATATAGTCCAACACATCAGTCCTAAAAACAATTATTCTCCTAAAAAAGACATGTTATGCTATATTGGACTTTCTAAGAAGGGAGGATTCTAAATTTGCTTTACTATGTAAATTTGGAATCCACAATTTGTCTAAAAGAGAAGCAACACATGCCATACAAGCATCTTGGTGAAGTCAAGTGTAAATGTACCAATTCCCACCTGCCTCAAAATATGTAAAGTAATAAAATAACAACAAAAAATGTTTTACTCTTGCCGTAAAAACTAAATAAGCAGTAAGTCTATACTCACCATGTATTTGTGAATAGATGTAACATCTGACCCCACACACACTCTATAGCTGAGTTCAGGAAAGGCTTGCTGTCCCTCTGCTGGTTTGAAGGGAGAGTCCTGGTACCGGGCCTGGAACCTGAGGGTGCGGTCCTTCTCTGACCAGCCCAAATGAAATGGCACTGAGTCATTGATCTTGATCGCAGTTGCATTCGACGACAGCCAATAGCGTTCTAGGATTCCCCCAAAGGCGTTCCGATTGGAGTAGACATCACTGGTGATGAAAGGCAGCGGATCCTCCTCACCCTGGAACCTGATAGGCCAGTACTGCGTGGCCATCTCTGCCCCGCCGTACCAATGGGAATCATTATGGGCCATGGCGTGCTCCACCAAACGCTTATCTTGAAGCTCCTCCCAGCGCACGCGGTAACACATCACCGTGTCCTTTAGCTGCACTGTCTGGATAAAGAAGTTGAGTTTGCCAGAATCTGAATTAGTGCAGCTCAAAATACTTTTCTCCTTTGAGCAGGAGTCCAGATCCAGGGTGCCAGACCTACCGAGGTGTGTGGACAGACAAAAGGAGCTGGTTAAGCCTGGTTAGGGAGTGAAGTCACATGTCTGTATTGCTAAGAAGTCAAGCTCAATGTTTGAGCGTATTCAAATACTACAAGAGAAAAGCAATCATACCACAAAATATCTTATGCTCAATTCAATAACTATATTCCTGTGCAAATCCAGGGACTGTGCGATTACTATTTCGGTCAATGAGAGCTCTCTGCTGATAGAGGACGTGACTAGATCAGTCTTCCCTAAGGGTGTAATCATGTGTCTGCCTCGTCTGGATTTCCATTATCCATTCACACATTGCACACCAGCAGCCTTTTAGCACGGCTCAGCACACAAAGAGGAACAACTGTGACAGGGGGCATTGTTAGCCAAGATGTACTGGTCACAGTTACACCAGGCGAGGGTTATTTACAGGAAGGAATTATTTGAATAACATTGCACAGAAGTTCCTGTTTTTCTGGTCACTTTGTGTTTAGTTTGCTCTAATACAGTCGAAGCATTTTACTTAAACTAACATTCAATTTTCCTTACCTACTGGTAGAGTTGAAATGAATAGTCTATTGTAATGATTTTGATAATCAATCTATTTGCAGCACTTCCCTAGAAGAAATTGCTATTTAACATTGGGTCATTATCACAATATTTCATATATTGAATCGACAATAAACAGCAGATAAATCAATATTGAAAATTGAACAGTGAACCCACCTGAAGGTCATGGTGAAGATGACAGCCCCTGCATGGTTACGAATGACGAAACCATCCTTGTTTAGGTCTAATAACTCTGTCTTCAACAGCTGGGCTTTACGGAGAGACGCAGAGTAGTAGCACCAAGCAACCACAGCAGCCAGCACCAAAGCACAGCCCAACAGCCCCGCCAACACCAGGGGCCGGCCCTCATTAGCCAGCTTCTTCCTCCTTAGCGGAGAGCTTCTCATTCCCCCACTCATCTGGGGCTCCCCGGGGGCCACCGGGACAATCTCATACATACTGAAGATGGGAGGCATAGAGGTGGGCATCGTGGGTTTGGACAGGAAGCGGCGGGAGTGAAGAGCTCGATGTCAGCGCTGGTGAAATTGTCTGGAATATAGCTTCACATTGGCAGGTGAAAATAAGACGTCTACCTGCCGATCTTTAGCCAAGTCACCATTTCTGAAAGAGGGCCGATTTGTCCAGAGCTGCAAGACAGACAGAGGCAGACAGAAGTCAACTTTCAGAATGAGAGGCGGCACAATGGGTAAAAGAACGAGGAACAGGCCACCACAAATATCCCCAGCATGCAGCGTAGCCTAGATCAACCAAGACGTTGAGCTTGACAATCCAGTTCTCATTATCACCGCTGACAGTGTCCAGGAAGTGTAGTTATAAATAGGTTTGGAGCTCTGAACACTGCTTGACATCCTGATTACACACATTTATTACTCCCCTGCTGTTTGGCACTATACCTGTAAAAAAAAAAGTGTAATTACAATAATCCTGTCAAACTAAAAAAAGCAAAAATCCTGAAAATCACTAAATGTGTCGTCAGTGCTGCTGTATATGGGCCATCACTACACTGGTGCATACTAGTGTAGCTTCATGCTACTGTATTGAATGCATTCAATAGTACTTGTCCTGCAGCATAATGCAGCAGCAGCAGCAGCAGTGTCCGGCAGAGAAACAGCACAGCAGAGCAGCTTTAATCTGGTAAACAGCAGTTAGCCAGGCTCTGTAGCCACACACCCACCGATGATAACAGAACCAATCAAACCATAAAAACAGGCTATGATGAGATAAAGTCCAGACACCGTGTCACCGTGATTCAATTACATTTATCTCTCGGGTAAGAGCAACTTGGACGTGACTAAATGATATTCATCAGTCGCAGCCCTCAAATAACTGTGCTGCAGCAAGCCTACAGTTTTCAGGCTGTTTATCCACCCCACAGGTGTCATTATGTTCCACATGCTTATTTAGTTCTGATGAAGGTTTGTGACAACGCAGCAGGGAGGGAAGGAAACCTTGCAAATTACATACCCTGCAAATAACAGCTAAGTGACTGTACTTAAACCTCAGCATCTGTTAGCACAAGACCCTGAACCTGTCCATATGGTTATATTCAGAGCTGCACCATGTTGTTAATATGATCAATCTGTTTTTACAGTCATGGATTTAGCACCACATGCTGAACTTAACCCAGTTTTCCTCAAATTCCCAGTACCCAGCCCTACACTTACTGGTCCAGAGCTGCCTTTGTATCCTGGATCAATTCTAACTTGGTTTAATGTGTTAAAAGAGAAATAAACTGACTTTATAGCAAGTCTTAGATTTTAGAGTTTTTCTTTATATATAAATATGTATACATGCACAAACACGCCACAGCAAACTTCTTTTATGTGTAAACCTGATTCTGACTCTGATTTATGAGCAGAGAATAACAAACACTTGACAAAGAGCAAACCTTTACATCAAGTATGTGTTATACCTCCTCACTGCATGCATAAACAATGTTACTATTGTTTATAAGTATATTGGGATACTTGTTGTTTTACTGATCAGCACTATATTTTAATATCTATAAACTATATGTAGGTTTTAATAGAACATTACAATGAGGTCATGGTTTTAAATAATAAGTAGTGAGGAGTTTTAAGTCCATGCAAGTTAACCCCTACACCCAGAGCAGTACAAAAACACAGTGAAATACTAAAAACACAAGTAGTACGTGTGTTTTCTTAAAGAAAAGCGAGCTCACACGCACGGACGCGTTCCCTGCCTGTTATTGTGTGTTCACATTAGTTGCATCTCTGCACCTAAAACAAGACCAACTCGAAGCACCTGACTTCACTGGGTTGATCCCAGTGGAAACCAGCTGTGGCCCCACGTGCACGTTCTTACATAACTTTCCACACAGGAGTCAGTGAGACCAAAGGACCCAACGTGTCCGATAAAGGATCGATACCAGCTGCCCTCGGCTGTTGACGCCGTGTCGGGACGGTTCGGCCACTGGAACCGGTCGTGTCGAAATTAGCGGTGAACGCGGCGACGTCCGCGGTTAAAAGCGACATTTTCTACACGTGCGACACGCGGATAAGTTGTAGAAACGCGTCCACGGACAAGGGAAGTGTCCGTGGGCTCGTGAACACAGAGTTTTCTCACCTCCGCATCTCGCTCCCTGAGGTCGGCGTGAGGTACAGCTGGAAGCGCAGGGGTCCACTGCGCATGCGCGGTGCACTTCACAGCAACCGTGTCCCGCCCAACAACAAATCACCTCGAAGCGGATTGGTCCAGATGCAAGTCACTCCGCGCCGATGGAGGGGCTTCTGGGAAATGTAGTGTAGAGATGAGTGAATTTATGTCCACAAACAGATTACGACTAAATAGAAAAGTACTTTTACTTTTACCTGTCAGCAGCTGAAATTTAAACAATTTAAAAATAAAACTATTTTTTATGATTTAAATGTTATTGTTAAATCATGAATCGTATATGCTGCCGTACCCATGGCAACCAGTCGAGTCAACTACAAGTAGTAGGTTTATTCTCGTGTGTGTGACCTTGCTACGTTTCAAGTTAGCACAGGGTCAAACAGTAGAATCAAAGTGTTGGACCAGGACAAACAGGTCCCAGATCAGCAGGGCAATGATCCAACTGAAATAAAATCCAGGTAGAAAGAGCTTAATATAAAGATAAAAAAGTTAAATACAATAGAATACTATAACTATATACATTCAGAGGTGCAGTGGAGAATAGTGTGTGTGAAAAGTGTTTGCACCGTGCACGTTTTGAATATGATTTGCGTGTGGTGAGGGTGTGAATGCGGCTCTTTGTTGTGGTCTGGATGCACAGAACAGCAGATTCTGAGCAGACGAGGCTGTGCTGCTAAAAAATCAACTGACAAACTGACAACAGTCATCAACTGATCCTGAACTGCAGAGCTGAGGTGAATAACATGTGTTCCAGTGACAGTGATGTGGTTTCTACCACTGGGGGACAGCAACGAGCTGTAACTGACACACAGAGGAGCCTTCAGACGCAAGTAGTCACTTCTTTCCTGGTTTATCTCCTTCAGCACAACACGAGCGCAGATATTCATGTTATTGTTGTTCCATTCAATGTCAGTTAGCGATAGAAATAGGTCAAGTAGTTTAGCTAATTATCTTAATTACTGGTTTTAGTGGTGGAGGAACTGATGGCTGGAATAACCTGTAGTGTTACTATAGCAACAGTAGCAGCATAGCTAGCTAGTATACTTGCAGAATTATGCCAGTAGTACAAGCATTCAGGTTAAAGCAGTTAAGTTCTGTAAACGTATATGTTGACACAGTGACAGAGAATAGAAGTGGACTATCAATGCACAACTGCTGCAGGGCCCCACGCCATCTTTTCATTTATTCCTGGTGATTTGAAAACTTAGATTTTATTGGGGAATGTGCAACTAAGCAGTTTACAATATCCTTTATTCACGGCCATGGAATCGGTAAATCAACCAGTTGAATGACAGAATATCAGCAACTATTCTGGTAACTGATTGATTTTAATTCTATTAATATTCACCACTTTTCCACAGATGATTTTGTGTTGATTAACTGAATCTTGTGGAGATTTTGTGTTCACAGTTAACAGCTATATTACTATTATCATTATTATTATTACTATTAGTAGTAGTAGTAGTAGTATTATATATAAATTACAACTTACTGTTAACATTATAAACAGAAGTGATATGAGTAACATTAGTCCTTATGTATGTCACAGTGAAAGTATCATCTGTGAGTTGAATGAAAGCCTTTATCGTCAAAGGTAATACAAATGAAACGTGAGTCCTACTTCTGATCAATGCAAGATTTAAAAAGTTACGACTTTAACACAAAACAAACAATAAATAATGTAAAAATAGAATCTGAAATGACTTTGAATAGAAAGTTGTGATAACGGTTGTAGTAACAGTACCACTGTGGTATTTTTAGTGGTTGTTTTGTAGGAACATTAATGTTTGACATTTCTGTTGTAGAAACGGCACTGAGTGAAAAATCCCAGGGGCCCAAGTGACTCATCCTCAGGTGCAGGACACTCAGGGTGCAGAGGGGAGATGCTGCTGATACTGGTGACACTGCTCGGCTGTGTCCTTGCAGCTGACGCTTGTCTGCAGTGTGACCGCAGGGTTCGACTCCTGCATGAAGACTTAGCCCTGTCTGCCCCCACTGTGGCCGACCAGATTGAAATAACAAAGATTTGCGACCACGCGTATGTGACCTACAGAGACACCAGCAGGGAGCGAAAAGGAGTCATCGGTGAGATAAAGAACTGGTGATAATTCACTTGAAGCGACGATATCTTAAAGCTTGTGTCTTTTTTTATTGCATTTTTCTAAAATATTATCCGGCCTCTGAGGTTTTTCATGATCTGGTAGCTGAATTACTTTTCTACCCTGACCATCATTTTGTCCTGGATAGAATCTGAGTTAGGGGCCTCAAGTGTAAAATGATAAAAAACCAGTAAAAGATGACTCTGTTTCCCGCTCCTCAGATCACACTACTCTGTACAGAGCCAGCACTGAGTACCACAGTGAATTTGACAAATTTCTGAAAACCCATCACTCTGGTGAGGAACAGAAAACATCATTCATTGTAATGAATAGTTCTCAAATGGACACATGACATGACACAATAATTAAGACGAACATTATGTCCCCCTCGTCCTGTTCTTATTACAGGACCTGTAACATTTGAAGCCATTCAGATCATGGAGAAGGGCAGGAGGATCTTAGAGAAACACTTGGACGCCTTCATCCGTGATGGTAATTGACATGAATAACAATGTGTGTTGTGCACAGTATGAGGCAGGCCACTTTATATAATGAGAACGACATGTTTCAGATTCAGATCATTTGTTTGTCTCTCCCTCAGGATTGTGCCCCAACATGTGTGGTAAGTTTGTCCTCTCTGCTTCTTCCATCTGTGTCGCTGCAAATCCTTTTAGAAACACACACACAATACACACACAGTGCATGTTTACACGACACCTGTGTGTGCATGTGTGTTTCTCAGGCCTCCTGAACCGGAGAGTAATGGATTGCTTCTCTTGCCGGTACAAGATATACGTCTGTGCGTCTCCCTCTGGCCAGCAGGATTGCGGTGGTATGTTTTTTTGTGTTTGTGTTTGTGTTCATCCTTGGTGAGTGGATGCATGAGAGAAGGAGGGAGAGTCCTACCTATGTGGTGGGAGTGCACACGCTGTCACGAGTTTATAAATGTGTTCTCAAGCGAGGCACTGCTGCTGCCTGCCCATGTGCAGGGCTAATGAAAAAGATTATTCAAGTAATCCAAATCAAATTAATGAAACAACTGCCCCTCCTCCTCTGACCCTCTCTCCAGAGCACCGAGTGCAGGCCGAGGAGGGAGGCCAGGCCGTGTTGGACTGTTTTCTCCCATGGCATCGACTTCTGTTGGGAAAACCCGAGTATCACTACTCCTGGGCTCCGGGAGAGCCTGGAACTGAAAAGGTTTCTCCGCTCATACTGTTACTTCCACAAATGACAACCAAAACAGAAACATAAGCAGTAATCTACCACGTTTAAACCACTTAAAAGGAACCTACCACTTGTTAAACACTTTGCATACTTCCTGATTCTCATGTATTAAATTTTGTCCCTTATTTAGCTTTACTCTTGAATATTGCCTGAGTGATTTCACACCCACTAACTTGCAAATATCGCTTCCTAATTTGTGCTTGCAGCTGAACGAGACCGACTTCAAAGGGTTGGTAGTGACAGATGAGTCATCCGTGGTCTTAAATCAGCTGCATGTGGAGGAACAAGGGACGTATCGCTGCTCGCTGCAGGGACAAAATGGAACCGTCTTCTATCGAGTCACTTTCCTGCTCACTGGTAGAGTTACAGCTCTGAGGCACACAGTCACTGAAAAACTGTTAATCCGGCTCTGAATGTTCCAAAGCTGACACTGCCCCCAAGGTTAATTTAGGTTGTTTGAACAGTTACCGCAGAGAACAAACATGCCAAGAATATTTTTCTACTCTAAATGCTTGGGAATCAATAACAAATATTAAAACTGAATATTCAAATCTATATTATTTGTCAAAGTGGTCTTCTACTTTGGTTTTCAATATCATATCAAAGATATGACAGGAGGCCCAAACACAACCGTTAATTTGTAAAGAGATTTACTCACTACACGTTAAAGAACTGGAATAAAACTCAGTGAAGCACAGAACTCCGTCAAGGCCCAATTATCCCCTTAAATTAAATCGAGCTTCATCAAATTACTCATAGATATCATTACACTTAGTGTGACGGATTTTTTCCCATCAAGATCCATGAATTATTCCCTGGGAAAATAGTGAAAAAGTCCCAAAAATAAATTTAACTAAACAAAACATTTCCTTGATCTGCCTCATGATTCAGATCTGCACCAAAATGTGAGAGTCACAGGGATCTCAGAGTGAAGATGGAGAACAGTCAAATGCAAGGATCTTATATAGGAGAACTAAGGCTGTTTGTCTGAGCCAGTTCAGACTGGTTCTGCAGGAGCAGTTTGAAACAGGAATCAAAACACAGAAAACTGATTTACATATGTTTCCTTTGGAGATAGAGCAGACATAAATTCAGTTCTTTGGAGAGTAAATAATTGATAAAAAGGTCTTAAAGGTTTCAGGTCATAAACAGTTCAGATCATAAACAGTTCAGGTCATAAAGTATTTAGACAGGTTATATATGTATTTAGACAGGTCATAAAAGTCTTTAGACAGGTCTGCAAAAACTTTTCAACTTTTCAACTACAAAATAGGTTTCAACCACACTAGTTATTTTTCCACTACATCCCCAACCCATATTCTTTCAAGTGATAATCCATCCAGTTGTTTTTGCAAAATCTTGTGTATGATATATGATGATAATGATCAACCTTATAAGCCTTATTATTAGTTTTGTGCGTCCTTGCGTTAGTGATTTGTATCTTGGCATTCTTAAGTGTATTCTTCTCTACATGTTGTTGTATAGATTTTGATAAATGCACATTTGGTTTAACCTGATACCACAACTGAAAACCACAAGCCCCAAAGCTGCAGGAGCAGGAAAACAAAACCAGATGGCTCAGCACAGATATGGTCAAAAGGGCTGGTGCACTTGTCTCAATGAACAAAGACGAACTGGCAGAGAGGCAAAGCAGCACAAAGATGAAATACACTGGAGAGGAAGGAGGCGCAGGTGCAAAACATCAGGATGGGACAGACAAGTACAGCAGGGGGGAAACACACGAGGACAGGAAGTGGGTTTTCAAACGAGGGGGAAAGCCAGTGACAACAAAATTAAACAGGAAATATTGAAAACAATGAAAATAAATGACAACATGACCTAGAAATACAGAGCGCGACATGATGCTATTGATACTGTAAATAAAATTCCCCAACAAAATAAATCCAACAAGATCATAAGTAGTATAAAAACTAACAATAACAAGAATGGCCCTCAGGGGAGCACACATAACAATTCAATCAAATAGATATTAGTCCTTTATTCCTGCTGAGAGACAAACAAACAAATGCTGATGAAAACACAACCTCCTTAGCGGGGCTGAAAAGTGATTTCATTGTCCAAACCAGTACCAAATACATACAGCTCCAAATGTAGAGATTAATATTTAATAAAAACTTTAAATATGAGGATTCTCTGAAAGAAAACCTTTTGCAAATGAATCAATGGTCCACTGTGTGTCTGTTGGTTGTCTGGAGGCTGGTGACGGACAAAATCATGTAAAAACTTGATTTATACCGTCAACATTTTTCTCTATACGTGAGTTTCTGTATAGCTCTACTGATAAATCTCAGTTTTTCTTATCTTCCTTCCCCACAGTCGTAACTTTGCCTGACGAGCCTCAACAACCCCCTGCCACTCTGCCCACGCTGCCTCACGGTGACGAATACTCAAGTGTTCAGCCCACCGAGGATATGCTGGTGGCTCTCATCGCCACGGTTACTGCTCTGAGTCTGGCGGCGAGCGTCTGCCTCATAGTCATCCTGAGGTGAGCATCAGGGAGAGGTCGGGGGTGGCTGAGAGAAAGAGGGTGAAAGGTCAGCAGGAAGTTCGGAGGTAAAAAAGAGGTGACGCGGAGAGAGCATGATGACCTAAATGATACAAGAGGAACAAAGTGGGCAAGTTGTCATGAGTTTGAATCATGGTTGATGAGGTTTGGGTTCATGTCATATGAAGCTACAATAGATATATAAATACACTGCTGATAGTTGAGCTGAGTGCACATTACTGTAATCTATGTCAGCACAAATCATTGACCTAAATTTAAATACACAAAAAAGGCTCACAATACTTGTAACTTGATTTATGTTTACAGTGTTGTTGATCTTTTTCATAGAACGCTGATGAAGCAGCGGTGGAGCCGCAAAGGAGGCGGACGGAGGGGAAAAACCACACAAAGCACAGCGTGACGACAACACTGTATAAACACACTTTAATGGTTTTACTCACTTCAGGTTGTACATTTCGCTTTGTGGTTCAATAAATTTCCCAAGTAAAAGTGTGAAGTTATGTCTAGAGAAGAGGTGGAAGTGAGAATACATGTTGACAACACACACATTGACTTTATTCACATCATATTTCCATGTAACTTTATTACAAACTTCATCACTTTCTTTGTACAGGGGTCTGATTAAATGAAGTGTTCTCTATCATGATGAGAGTGATGTGATTAAGTAAAGTTAAACTATCACATAAATATACACTAAACACACAAGTTTTATTAACAGGTTTATACATAGTTATTTGATTTATTAACACTAACTCACCATGATAAATAACACTTTACATTGATCTTATCTGATGACGTTGCATGGAAATTTATAATTGTAAACAAAGTCAGTGTGTAAGCATGAGGCCTCACGAGGCAGGAACTATTTATAAAAGAACGTTGTTCATCTTTAACCAAATAAGAGTCATGGATCGACGCTGTGCAACATGATGAGTCATAGAACTCATAAAACAAAAAGTTTGAGGTGCAGTTTAAAACCCACAACACAAACCCACAGTAAAAAGAAAGACAGAAACCACTCAACTTTCCAGCACCAGCTTGCCTGCAGTGATCTGACCCTGGCAGGGACATGTCCGCCCTGAATGGGGAGACGCCGTTGTCACGTGGGCGTTTATGATAGGAATCAGGGATGAGGTAAATCTCCCGGATTATGTGTTTTCCTGAGATTAATAGCTCCAGCCATCCAATTAATCCTGGATAATCCCCCTGTGGGAGAGGGAGGGCAGTTGCCGTGGATGGGGTAAAAGCTGGCAGCAGATGTTTTCATCAGGGTTTTCTTTCAATGTTTATTTACTCATATTCATACTCATTCATTCACAGACTAGGTAAGGACTCTTCTTTTGAATCGCTCGTCAGTGGCATGTCACTGTTTTCTTACAACACCACACAACCAACAGACTTTATTGCTTCATTATTTCCTGCTGTCTGTCTGTGTCTATATACGTTTTGATGACATCAGCTGCTTCTGATTAAAAAATAGTCACCCTCTATTTGCACAAGTTGTGTCATGATCTCTGCCACCTCCCCAGCTTCCGCTCCACAAGTCTGTCGCTCAACACTCAGCATATTTCTGCAAATTCCTCTCTCATGAGGTATTCGCTATGATCACCTCGCCCCCATCTTGATGTAAAAGTGTAATTTCCTGTGATAGACGTCATCAACAATAACACACTCATCCCATCTCTGGGCATCGTGTCAGGCCTAATGTGGTTGATTGTTTGCTAACTTGACAGCACTTGACTTACCTACCTGGGAAAAAGAAAATTCGCACCAAATGAAAATGAAAGCAGGTTTTTCATAGTTTATGAGTCACCACATCCAGGGAGTTGGTAAATAAATCGTGAATCAGGTGTTTCAGGGGAATTTCATCCAAACCTTTGTGAATCAGAGGCAGTCGGGTTGTAATGGTGCAACACAAAGGGTTGGGGGGTGGCTGAGGCCTGCACAGGTGATGACAGGATGCATGTGCGGGGTTGTTTCCTGTCAGACTGCTGATATGTGGGTGAACGTTGGTAAAAAAAAGGAGTTTCTTTAAGACGCTGTCACACAGAGACGCTCACGTCACAATGTTCCAACCCAACACCACTTCACCGTGGGTTTAAATGTGTGTGTTCAGGCCCAAAGTGCAGGTTGAGGCCACAGTAAATGCAGGCTCAGCAGCTCATACTGACAGCCTTGATGAACTGTGGTACCAAAATGTATGTCTTTGTGTGTACAGTGGTGTGTGTGTGTGTGTGTGTGTGTGTGTGTGTGTGTGTGTGTGTGTGTGTGCGTGCTGGTGCAGAGACTGCAGCCTCAGCAGGGAGAGAGAGAGAGAGAGAGGGACACAGTGGGATTGCTGCTGACGAGCCGGCGGGCGGCGGTGCGGGGAGGGGGCGAGAGGAAGTGGGAAGATGAAGAAAGTGGAGTCCGAGGTTTGAGTGGGAGACGTCTGAGGGAAGGCAGTGATTTGAAAATGTGGGTTATGAGGAAATGAAGACCAAGACGTCAGATTACACTTTGTGCTACAAATTATCCCACACGGCCCATAAAATATATTTCTCTTTGCTCGTGAGAAGGCAGTAAGTGTCTTGTATCCAGGGGTGGAACGACGCCTACAACATCCTCTACATTTAGATGAATTATGACTTAAATATTACTCATGTGGGACTGAGGCAAAAACTTTCTCCGGAAACGAATCAGGTGAAGCACAGAAATACTTTACTTTAAATGTAATAGGTTCATTAAAATTAAACATTTACAAGTAAAATTTTAAATGTTCACAACTAAATATGTCGAGAGCAATAATCAAAGGTGAGTTTGGTATATTTTGTTTATTGAGAGTTTATGACTCAAAAGCTTGACTTGACAGTTGACAGTTCGTCACCCACACCCATAACGGTCATCACAGTTTGATTTTACAGAGGCAGACTGAAATAAGGCAGAATAAAGAGTATCTCCAGCCTTATTCTCAGTCTACTCAAAGTTTCTGGGAAATTAGTTCCTTTGAATTATGGGACTGCTTTGAATCAAGTTGAGTCACTTTTCACTTTGTGTGTGTGTGTGTGTGTGTGTGTGTGTGTGTGTGTGTGTGTGTGTGATAAAAGACACAGGTCTGAACGTGCACTAAAGGAGCAGAAACAATAGCTGCATCTGTGCATGTGATATGACCAGTGCAACTATGCAAAAAGGCTTTAACACCACAGAGTAGAAACAAATCTGATCTGATATTTCATCAGTGCAACATTTAACTTTTCTTGTACTGAGGGAAAGCGTTGATTTTTTTATTTAACCTTTATTCACCAATTAGTACATATGTGTGGAGAAAAGAGACAAACAAACTAAACAAATAAATCATGATAGTAATAAAAATAATGATAATAATAAAATAATCAGAAAAAAAATAATACAAAGACAAAAAACATTTTAAAGAGGTAAAAATGAGTGTAATCTGTTTGGGTTTGTATTCATGGGGCTTTATGGGGTGTAGTGTCTTGTTCTGTTCATTCATTTATATAAATACACATTTCCACTTGCATACATGTTTCTGTTCTCTTTTCCCTTTTCTGCTCTCCTTTGTTTATTTGTTTTGTGAACGCGTTGCTTTAGAGGAAACCAGCAGCAGTGTGTGTTGTGTCGTGGAGCAGCTCAGGGTTTTAATCTCAACCCGAATAACACCCAGCTCCTGTTTTCCTCTGGAGGTTGCGCGCACAACGTCACTCAGCACAAAAACACGGGATAACCCCGAATGACCACGTGCGCTCGTGGAAAATCAGCTTCCGCGTCAGTGTCCATATGAGGAGTGTCGGGCAGACCATATATGGTCGTTCCGCCTGCTGCGTCACTACTTCTGGGGGAAAACAAGGAGGGGCCGCGGTGGCCCCGCCCCTCCGACAGCTGTTATCAATGAACAAGTGAAAACTTGAAGAGGACTCGAACCCAGCTCAGGTTCTACACACATACTATATTTTATTACTCCAGTCATATATCAGATCACAGAAGAATACACCAACACCAGATTGATTTATTTCTATTAGCTCATATTTGTAGTAGAACAAATATAGTTAATTTATTTTAAATTACTTCTAAATCTACTTTCTCCGCCATGACTGTGGAGCCTTTGGAGATCACAGCCACTGAGCTGGTCCACATCCTCCGGACCCCCCGGGACCAGTGCGCCTCAGCCGGCGGCGTGGTGCTGGACTGCCGACCTTTCCTCGACTTCTCCATGGCGCACATCCGCGAGGCCCGGAACGTGAACTGGAACTCGATGATGAGGCGCCGGTCCAAGGGCTCGGTGGTGGCTCTGGAGTGGCTCATCCCGGACAAGGCGCTCCTCGGTCGGCTGCGGCGAGGGGACTTCTCCCCCGTGGTGGTGGTGGACGAGAGCAGCCGCTCTGTGGCCGAGCTGCGGGCGGAGAGCGTGGCCCAGATGCTGCTCACCGCCCTGCAGAGCGAGGTCCACACGCACATCTGCTTCCTACAAGGTAAAAACCACTTAAAAACCCACTTGAGATCTACTGTTAGTTTACTGCTGTACTAAGTGTTTATGAAGTTGACTTGACCTGGCAAGACTTAAAGAAATAAACACGAGCCACCAATGTGTTTATAACAGGGTCAATGCACTGAGCTCACTAGTAATTAGGTTTAAGGGTGTAACAAGAGTGAAACATTTCATAAACAAACATCAAGGATAAAACAAACTGTTGACTTTGCATATTTAAACTTCTTTTCCATGTTTACCCCATCTTATGGCTGGGCTAAATGGACAATATTATATCAACAGTCGATCACGATAATATATATATATATATATATATATATATATATATATATAAGTTTCAAGGCTTATTTTAGTCCTGAGTGAAGGTTGTGGTTTTAAACTCTTAAACAAACACTTGATAAACAGCAAAACACTTTACAAATCTGAGGTAGACATGTTACACCTCCTCACTCCCTAAGCATTATATTACAATATATTGGACTAAATTAAATTGTAATAATTATTGCTATTGTTTTATTGCCCAGTCCTATCATAATCATAGTTATAATTTTTTCTGCGTAACCCATTTTTAAAGAGTACTTAGGTGAGAGCCCGGGGCTTAGCTAATACTATGTGACCTCCATTTAGGTGGATTTGAGGGATTTTCGGAGGCCTCTCCAGAGCTGTGCTACATCTCTGCCAGCAGCCAACTTCCCTCAGTGGAGCCAGAGCCAGTAGTGACCGGCCGGAGGACGCCAGCGTACGATCAGGTGAGACAAATCCCACTTTTATAACAGTTAATACATGATGTCACGCACACAAAGATGCCAATGGATATAAAGGATGAAATGAGATCAAACTGTTTATTCTCGGTTTTTAAACTGTGGTCTTTTGAATTGCAGGGTGGTCCAGTGGAGCTGCTGCCCTTCCTGTTCTTGGGCAGTGCCATCCACTCGTCCCGCAGAGAGACCCTGGCAGCAGCCGGCATCACGGCCGTGCTCAACGTCTCCTCCACCTGCCCCAACTTCTACGAGGGGGAGTTCGAGTACCTGCAGCTCACGGTGGAGGACACTCTGGCTGCTGACATCAGAGCCTGCTTCGCCACAGCCATTGCCTTCATTGGTGAGTCCCCCCCCACTGGGTTTAAAATGAAAGATAGCTCATCAGTCAAAGCTTTAGAAAAGTTAGCAGACCCACTAAACACAATGAATTTCAAATTTTATTAGACATTTTATCAATCTCTGGAAGAAATTTAACATATTCAAAATATTTCTCTAAGCAGACTGTGCAGCATAATTCATTTTGTAGCCGAGACTTAAGAACCAACAGTGTAATCATCTGACTACAAAACTGGATTATGGGGCACAAGGTGCGGAGGAGAAGTGAATTGACATTACAAAGTGTATTCTGCTGCTTGTTTGGACCATTTTACCTTAAAGTTCAGTTCAGGAGAAGATGGAGGTGGATGAACTAAATTTCCATTAGCACAGTGACTAATGACATTTGTCATAGACCGCCCCTTCAGTCCAGTGGTTCTAGAGCTTTTTATGTATTTCAGCTTGTAAAACATTCTCCCTGATGTCAGTGAAACTGATGTGAAATGGAACGCAATGTGCTGATCTCTCTTCCTCTTTCCGTCCTGCCTACAGACTCTGTGAAGCAGAGGGGTGGTCGGGTGTTTGTGCATTGCCAGGCAGGCATCTCCCGCTCTGCCACCATCTGTCTGGCCTACCTCATGCACACGCAGCGCGTGCGGCTGGACGAGGCCTTCGACTTTGTGAAGCAGCGACGTCACGTCATCTCCCCCAACCTGGCCTTCATGGGACAGCTGCTGCAGTTTGAGACAGACGTCCTCTGCCAAGGATGAAGAGGAAGGAAATTGACATGACTGTACTTTTACTTAAATCTTCTGCCTCTTGTAGGCATTGTGCTGGACTAAACATATGTACAAATATACTGTTTGTACTATCAAAGCTACTTGTGTTGCTGCCAGCACATGGCTGGTGGATCCGGATTCTTACTTCCAGCAGTTTGCAACATAAAACCCCCACTGTAATAACCACATTATGAACAATTGTGATCCTGAGCCAGCAAGGTAGAGCAGCTATGAGCTAATATCCCCTGACGTTTTGTACTTAAGAGAGAGAGAGAGAGAGAGAGAGAGAGAGAGAGAGAGAGAGAGAGAGAGAGAGAGAGAGAGAGAGAGAGAGAGAGAGAGAGTGTGTGTGTGTGTGTGTGTGTGTGTGTGTGTGTGTGTGTGTGTGTGGTGTGGTGTGTGTGTGTTACCTTGTTTGATTTACGTGCCTGATTATTTGCAAGGTCTGTCTTATTTCCATTCTGAGAGTCATTCCTCCACAGTTACAGCCACTGTGACATCTTTATATGAGACAACACTGTGTTCACTTCATACAGCAATACTGGTTTTATTGTCTAATTTATAAAACTGCACCAACCAGAAGTGGTGTATAATCCAAGGTCTGATCATTTTTGTATCCTGAGATAAATTACTCTTACTAAGTTGTTTTTATCGTGTAAATAGAATTTATATTTTTATTTATTACGTCAGCATTTGTTATGACACATTATTGTCTGTTATTGCACTTTATACCAACGAGGTTAGGCTGATTCCTGCTGTTTTTCCACTGAAATAAAAACATGGCGGTGAGCATACTGAATCTGTTTTTTTCTGTTTAATACTATTTAATTTTTTCTGTAAAGTAGCAGCCAGCTCACGGTCTGTGACACTTGACTCGAGACAGCCAAAGTGATCTCAGACCAGTCGTTCCTGAGTGTGTTGCTGTCTTTTCGTGGGTGAACATTAAACACTGACCTCGCTGCACTTAATTCACTCTTGCTGAATCAGGGGGAATTAAACCGGTGCATTGCTGAGTATTTTGGAGGATTATCTGCAGAGAATGGGTTTTACAGTCTGACGGCCTTTTGACCTCAACAACCACTGACACACATAACACTTCCACTTACTCAAGTGGAGAGAACAACTTTGCACATTTGACAGAGAGAATTAGTTTTTAAAAAGCACTCGACAAAGAGAGAAAGGTCACAGAGGCTATATTTGATCAGGAAGTTTGGAAAGTCCGTTCCTTATCACAAATTGATTTGTGGTCATGATACAGTATCGTGATCTGCACATCAATTAAAATGTCATCGGGTAGCTTTGGTTTCCCAAGGTGATCAAATGCTGGTTCCTCATTTTGTTGGATTGATTTACCGGTTTGACATCCACACTGAGCTACATTTTAACATGTCAACCCCCCAGGCTTGCATATGTTATGAGAATTACACACACAGCCTCATGTCATTGTGGGTAAAAGTCACTTTTCCAGAAATTGAGTTTCACCACAATACACAACTGAACTTTGAACATCGAGCTGTTATATCATCAGTTGTTTTTATATTGAACAAAATGTAGTTGACTCCAAACTCAACCATCTCAAATGACTAAGAACCAGCACTAGTGAATTAAAGGTCAAATGTCACCACCACCTTATCCTCTGATGTCACTGACACTTAAATAATCCACTCCCTCTTGGAAATATCTATTGCCCAGCATGTTTTGTTTTGCTTTTGATTACGAGTTTGTTTCCATTTGTGCTTGTTCCTGTTTGTGAACTGTCAAACTTTTATAGATTTTGAAAAGTAACAGTCTCTGTAGACTGCTGGAAAATAACTGCAAAGAAGTACATTTTACTCAACTACAGTTTTGATCTATTTGCACTTGAGTAACATTAACTTTTCAGACTAAGATGTTACACTAAAGCCACAAGCCTAAAAAACACACTGCATTGTTAATGATTAAACAAGTGATTGGCACATGACCTATTTATAAAAAAGCTTTCTTCTATTTGTTGCATGTCAGATGTGTTTTGATAGAAGGCAAATTTCTCATATACATTTCCCAGATGGTTTTACAGTTATCCAGTATTTCACAAAAAGGCAAAGGTTAAAAAAAAGTCTGAAACGCTGACACACATTTGTGAAGCCAGACTTTATATATCACCCCCTGGAGGCAGCTCTAACCTTAGGATGGGCCCCAATGGACTTAATGTATACAACTGAATAACTTATGGTTAGCTCAACTACTAGAATAAACTCCTGCTTAAGCTTAAATGCAACAGCATTAACAATCTTATATATATATATATATATAGTCACACATTAGTCACAAGCAATTTTTCTGAAGTACTTTGACTTTTAATACTTGACTTTTACATTAAGGAGTATTGTGAATACAGGAGATTCACTTGTTATGTTGTATTTCATTATTGTTGTACAAGTATGTTTACTTAGGTTAAGAATAAAAGAAAAGATTATTGTCATCATGGTAGTCATCACCAAAAACATTGTCTGTAGATGAATTTATAATAAGACAGGGCCCTCTGCTGACAACTTTTGAAATTACTAGAAAACAAGAGGATTCAGAATCATCCAGCAGATGACACCAGCAGACCGTTTATTACCTGATGAAGCTCTTTTATTATCAAGATAACACAGGGAAGTGACACACACACACACACACACACACACACACACACACACACACATTTCTGTCTGTTCTGTTTCCGAACACGTGATTGTCCATCAACACACTGAAAAGATTTTACTGTCCCTTCACTCGATCACTGACCTCCGGAGGCAGACTTTTACACCTCTCTGTCTCTTGACTCTCATCTCCTTCTCATGTTATGCCTCCTCACTGAGTCAGGCCCCTTAATGAAACCGTTATTCACACTCAGTGTCCACATTAAACCACTGTCAGGCTCTGTCATATTACATTAGGCTGTGCCAACACCTACCAATGGTGCGTCTGCTTGTGTGTGTTTGCTCTCTTTCTTTATGCACAAAAAGAGGAGCACGGGAGATTAGGGATTTGCACAGGGATCGCACTTTTGTTAGTTGTGGGGATTTAAACTATTTGCTATTCACAGTTGAAGACCACGTCACTCACACAAGAAAGGCAGTTTGGAAAACACCGCTAACAGATTACATGAATGCAATATGTATGATATTATTAGCTGGAGAATTACAGTGTGGAGGAACAACACACAGTCGCTGTGGCCTGCAGGCACACACACAAACAGAAGTTGTCATCATTACAAAAGCAGTTGGGTAAATTACTGTTTGACCATCTGGGAGCGCTCTCTGTAATTGTTTGCAGGATGCACACACATACACAAACCTTTTTAATGCCATACTTCTGAGGAATGTCACTGGTATAATTGTTTTCTTTGTTCTTTTACGGGTTTTCTTTATTGTGATTGGAAAGTCGACAGAGAGACACACATATAAGAGAGTTAGAGAAATAGATGTATGGGGGACAACATGCAGCAAAGGGCACAAACTGGAATCGAACCTGGGACACTTCAGTAAGGACTTAATCATGTATGTTTACCAAAGCACCACATAAAATCCATCGCAGTGGAAGGCGTTGCAGGAATATGAATCGATGGGAAATATGCTATATATATATTTTTCTTTCCTTTCTCCCAATCTTTGTGATTAAATAGTACTTATGTTTCTCTAGGCCTCTAAAAACTTTCAACACAATCAGTCTGAGAAGAGAAAACCACCAGATGGTTGGTCTGCTCGCAAATTATGGTATAATCCAATTTGTGAAAAGAGGTGGCAGGCCTCTCTTTATATTTAAGAGCAGGCTTATAAAACCTTTTTGATGAAGCTTATAGTCGGTTCAGGTTTGTCTTGGACCAGCTCTTAGTAATGCTGCTATAGGTGTAGAATGTCAGGGGACACATCACACACGGAGCTTCTCTCTCCTCTCCTCCCTCATTATCACATTAATGTCTCATCAATACATATTACTGACTTGACTTCTTCCCTGGAGCCCTTGTGTTTTATCGTTTGCAGATCCAGGATCGCTGCTGCAGCCACATCGTGGATCATGATGCTGGATCGTAGACAGTGATCATGGACCATATCATGATGGTGGATCACGGATCGTGATCGTGTTGGTAGCTGATCATGGAGTGTCATGGTGGATCTGATTGTGGTAGCAGTTGATCGCGGTGGCAGCTGATGGCTGATCAGTTAATAGGGTTTTTTGGTACTTTTTCCTTACTCTTGTTGAGGCTTAAGAACAGAGGATGTCGCACCTTGTTAGGCCCTATGAGACAAATTTTGATTTGTGAATATGGGGTCTTCAAATAAAATGTTGATTGACTGATGATTGACAAGCCAAAATGGGCGTTGTTCTATTCCCTAACCCTCACTTTACATACATCAGATACAGGCCTAACCCTAACCAGGACCTCGCTGAACTTACTGAACCATAAACCCAAATCGTGGCCCTCTGAAGAGATCAAGGAACTACCTCACATTCCCAGACTGTTCTCACTCTCATGGTCTGAAATAAAACAGCTCCACTGCACACAAAACGTACGAGCGCACAAGAAAACAGGGGGCAGGATCAAACCAATAACTTTTCAAAATGGATCGGGGGGTCTATAATGAAATCGTACAAAGGGCAGGGACTGTGCGGTAAGTGATGCGCAGCCTTCCTCACAAACCTTGCAGCATTATGCCGACCTGGCTGCAGTCAAGCTGGAACACATTTGGAGAAGATTTTTTCTTAGCAGTGTTAAATCTTTACAGGGAGACTTCAGGGATTTTGAAGAGAATTAAAACTTTCTCAAAGAGTGTGTGTCCTCTCCAAGACCAGGTGCAAACTTCATCCCCTGCGTGCGATATGTGACAACAGAAGCTCCTCCAGGGTCGTGTTTGGTTCTGTTTTGCGTGAGCGTGTACGTGTTTCTATATCACATGCTCTTATACAACAAGCACTTCAAAAGTGGTGTATTGAACACTGTGTGCTGCTCGGCCTCTATAACCTTGGCATCAATGGCACACCCCTCTCCCCCAGAATGCATTTCCAGCGCGTTACTAAGCACAGTTCACCCACGGAAACAGAGGCTCTTGATTGGAGTGCACTCTCCCGCTAAAAGCTTTGTTCTCTTTCCCTTTATATTTAGAATGTGTGGTGTGGAGAGAAAAATGCTGCAACCATTATTGGCTGCAGCTTCAGGTCACACATTTAGGGCTCCCAACTGTAATTCCATGGGTGCCTCTCTGGGTGTCTATCTCATTAATGCAACACTGTGTGGGGGGGGATGCTCTACAAAAACAAAGTGAGCAGGACCTCCTACCCACATACCATTCATAAGTTTGTATGTGCGTGTACGTGTGTGGGCTGAAGAGTGTGGCGTGTGTGTTTATTTGTGTTATTTGTCAGTGATTGAGTTTTTAACACAGGGACCACCCACCCACTTTCCTGTTTAATATATGTCTCTGTAAAACGAGCAGAATGACCTATGCTGCACCCCATAACTGAACACTTGATCTCAGGTAGGCAACAAACTCGATGAGGGGATGCCGTGGGTGTCCATGTTTCACGAGGCAGGAAGTTGCAGGACACATATAGGGGCAGAGGGATTTAAATGGAAATCAAGTGGTGATGTAAATGCAGTGCAGAGGCTGCCCTGTGAGCTGGAGTGGAAGATAACACACTGAATTTAAGTTGTGAGGTGGCCGAGCATGAGGAGACTGCAGATTGTATAAGGAAAAACAATCACCATTACTTTGACGTATATTAGCTTGTCCAGCTTTGTGCAGAAGAAGGTTTTTATATTTAAAAAATAAATCTGCCATAATTTGAAATTCGTTGTTTTGTTCACAACAGTTTAATTCATCAATCGTTTGGCACTTTGAAGAAGAGCATTCCTCAAAATAAACAACTGAGTGAGACATCTTAACAACTGAAGATTCCATGACTTGGATCATTGTTCACAGATATTCCTTAAAATTAAGGGTTTGGGGAATAACGTGTGGACTTAATATGTTTTTATTACATCAAAAACATGTGTCCACACTTTGTCACAGTTGAGAACGAGAACCTCCTTTATGCTCTTTTTGTGAATGACCAAGATACAACATGACCTCAGTGAATGCATGAAAATGAATCTCTGAAATCCGGACACCCCCAGCGTTCAGCGGAGTGAGCTGAAAGAAGCGGTGCCACCCAACAAGCCAGTCCTAACACAACTGCAGCGTTTTAATGTGACTGAGGGGAAGAGCTGGAGGGATAGAGAGAAAGATCCCATGACGCCCTCCGCTCCACAGTGACATCACCGGCTCTGAAAAAGACGCGCAAGAGGGAGATGGGAGGCACCCCCACTTATTAGATTTCATAAGGTCCTGGTCACAAGAGAAAGATGCTGCTGCGCCTCTGTGAGGACGCGGGTGATGTGCGCCAGCGGAGCGACTGAATTTTTGACATCCTGGGGAAAATTGCGGGGAGACAGAAACAACTCCAGACGGAAGCAGCTCTGCAGGGATCGTTTCGCCACGGAAGACACTACGAATTGGCTTCGTGTATGTGACTCCGTGCGCACGCAGAGGTTAACTTTGAGCCGTCCCCTTCCCAAGTGGCTTGAAACGCGGGCATCATGTTTTGTTGGCGACTCAACGTAAATATTGCATTATATTAACTTTATTTCACTTTGTGTGAGCCTTTCTGTGATCGCTCCTCACATGAGACGCTCGGCAAGGCGCGCGTCTCCAAACGAGGGCGCACGGAGGTGTGTGGAGAAGTGCAGAGCTTGTTCACTCTAAACCGTTGTTAATTGTCGCCTCGCTGTTCACGACCGGAAATTTGATTACTGTAAATTGAATCTCTCCCCTTCAAGACAACGATTAATCAACCGAGACAAACAGATCCAGCTTTGCGCGCAAGGAAGTTGTTTTTCATTTGTGCGCTTCTGGCTGAATTGTTACTCTGCAGGGGTTGATGCGCAGCAGGCAGAGTCACAAATATTAATTCTGTATTTCTGTGGGGAAATCTGTTCTACAAAGAGGCAGAGCGTCGTTTTTAATTGAAAGGCACCGATCCGTGTTTCGACGCACACCGCCCGGGACTGTTTGTGCGCTTAAAATGGACTTGGAAGACCTGCAGTGGAGGATGCGAGGGAGCTAACATTTGGACGCAACACAGAGACGAAACAACAGCAACTGAGGTAAATATAACTATTATCACATTATCTGTATTGTCCAAAACCGAATGGAACATTTAAATCTGCAAACCTACAATAATGTTATGACGAATTATTTTTAAAAAGACCTTGATGAAAACCAGTATACAAACAATTCCAATGTCCAAACTTTAATATACATATATTATTATTATGTATTTATTTGTATCGGTGAAGACTCCTGGAGAACTACACCCAGCATGGCCTCGGTTCTGGACAGCAGCTGCTCCATGGAGCTGAGCGGCTGGAACAGCAGCGGGAGCAACTCCGGAGCCTCCGTGCCCTGCAACCAGAGCGTCCTGAATCTCGCCCCGTACTCCCCCGAAGCCACGGCGCTCTTCGCCACCGCCATCACCTGCATGGTCCTCTTCACCATCGTGGGCAACATCATGGTCATCATCGCTGTCCTGACCAGCCGGGCGCTCCGGGGTCCGCAGAACCTGTTCTTGGTGTCCCTGGCCGCTGCGGACATTTTAGTGGCCACGCTTATCATCCCCTTCTCCCTGGCTAATGAACTTCTCGGCTACTGGTACTTTAAGTCTCTGTGGTGTGAGATCTACTTGGCGCTGGACGTGCTCTTCTGCACCTCCTCTATTGTGCACCTGTGCGCCATCTCCTTGGACCGCTACCTCTCCATTTCCAGGGTCACGTATGGGCGTCAGCGGACTCCCAGACGCATCAAAGCCGCGATTGTGGTGGTTTGGCTCATCTCTGCCATCATCTCCTTCCCTCCCCTGCTCTCACTGAACAAGAGCGAGCCAGGGGAGGGGGAGGCCGACAGAGGCCCCCAGTGCAGGCTGAACGATGAACGCTGGTACATCCTTTACTCCACCATTGGCTCCTTCTTTGCACCATGCGTCATCATGATCCTGGTCTACGTAAGAATCTACCAAATAGCCAAGCAGAGAACACGATGCCCACCAGGAGAGCCCAGGAAGGATGGCGCTGGCTCGGCCACGCCAAGTCATCCTCAACGCCATGCACAGACCAACGGGAAAAATGATGAAGAAAGCACACCCCCTTCATCCCACAAAGCCTCCAATGCCAGACCCCCCACTCTTGCCATTACCCCTTCCTCAACCCAAGGAGAGTCTCCAACCTCCCAGAATCCCACACCCAATAATCTCCTGCAACCTCCGCCCCCTTCTACAGCCATGACCCCTGTCACATCCTCCCTTGATACCTCTCCCCATGGCCCCTCACCCCCATCCCCTGTGCCTCAGTCTGCCCCTGCCAAGACTAAAGAGAAGAAGAAGAAGGGCAAGCTGTGGGGAGGGAAAAAAGCTGACAATAACAATGGCGACAGCTCAAGCACAGATAGTGATATGGAGCACAGCCACGGAGGAGGTCGAGGCAGCCCCAACATGCCAGGATCCCCTGCTGGAGGGGGCATCCACTCCCCGGCCTCAGTCAAGCGGTACCGGGACATGATTGCCACTTCAAAGGGGGCTCGGCTGGTGCCAGGGAGGAAGTCAAAAACAGACAACAACCCTGGAGCAGCGAGGCGTAAAGCGATGGTGAACAGAGAGAAACGTTTCACCTTTGTCCTGGCGGTGGTCATCGGTGTCTTTGTGGTGTGCTGGTTCCCATTCTTCTTCTCCTACTCTCTACAGGCTGTGTGCCCGGAGACCTGTACCATCCCCGATCCTCTCTTTACGTTTTTCTTCTGGATTGGTTACTGCAACTCGTCACTCAACCCCGTCATATACACCATCTTCAACAAAGAATTCAGACAGGCCTTCAAAAAGATATTGTGCAGTGGCACCAAGGGTACTTTCTTTTAGCATAAAAATCCACTGTATTGGACATGGACATAAAACAAATTATAAATCTGAGGCACAGGAAAAAAAAACCAATCATTTCCATCTCTAGGAACACTGAAAGGGCTGTTTCAAAAACATGTTGAACTATGGAAATTCCAGCATAAAATTCAGAACAGAGTCGCACTCTTTTACAGCCACAGTGTGCCCAAGCAGGCAACGTGGACAGTGAAATCCCGACTCTGATACGCACATCATTTTTACAGGGTGTGGCTGAAAACATGAGACGTGGGACAGAGGTAGACAATGATAAACTGCTTCCCGCTTCAGTGATGCTGATAAGATTTTAAATGCAAAGCTTTATCTCCATGATCTCACTGAATAACGGATAGCACCAGGAGAGAAAGCAGAATAAATATTATAGGAAGAAATACCCATATGTAAGAAATCAGACTTGATATCTTGGAGAAAGAAGGACAACTCTTGAGAATTAACTCCAGAATAAGAATATAGGATCTTTAATGTATAATATATATAGGTTTTTTGTAGTTATTAAGGACTCTAGAGCTTCTGGGGGAAAGAAAACTGGTGAAAAGAAGGAGAAGTGACCTTAGATTCCAAGGAGCCTAGGGCCCTTTCTCTATCAATACAGAGCACAAGGATCACACACGATTAGTGATGATTTCTTACATCTGCAGTCTTAATTTGCCCGGCTGCAGGGCAAACATGTGTTTCTTGATTTTATCTACAAGCGCAACAACAAGCAAAGGTTTTCTGACGATCTCAAAGGTAATAGCACAGACAAGGGCAGCCTTTCTCACTGAAGAAAAGCCTTTTTGTCAGACACCTTGCTCTCGGCTCAGCTTGGGTCGTAGAAGACACTCAGGTTGTTTGTATTAACACTCTTGGCTTTCGCTTATCACGACACGTGGAATGGGCTGAAGTGCGAGGGGGATTTTGGACTTGTGTGCTATTGAGATGTGAAAGAATAAGACAGTGTGACCCATCCCTCCTCCGATCCTCTTGGCTTGCGGTTTTCCTGCGTTTGGACTCAACCCCGACAATCCCACCGGCCTGAACGTCCCTTGTAAGGAGCTGCCTCAGTATCTGGACATTCAAGTCACATTTAAAACTGTTTTTGAGCCTCTTGAAAATGCCTCACAGCATCTTATGTGAGGTGCATCTGCTGAAGACTGAAAAAAAACAAAAGAAAGAAGATTCTTATCATTTAACATGTGAACATTATTTTCCAGCAGTATTTACCAGGTAGATATTTACATTGATTGTAAAAAAGGCAGACGGACAATGCAATTATGGGTGTGTAATCTTTGTTTAAGCTGTTTATGCCAACATGGGTTGTTTGCTTTTTTTCTGAGAACCATTTGGCTGAGTCATTCTTTACCGACGCCTCTGTCACATCATCGCCTGCAGTGGACCTCGACATCACACATTCGGTTGGTTGCTGAGAGGCGAGGGGATGAATGCTGCATTAATTTTCCTCACCAACAGACTGAGGCTCTGTCAGTTTTTTCTCAACAACAGAACAGAAAAAAAAAAGTATGAGAAAAAGAAAATGTATTTGTAACTGTGAACGGCACACAGGCGTATTGACTCAATGGGACAAGGGCTGTCAGCAGCAACACTTCAATTTTACTAATTGTCTGAAATTCTGCTGCTCTGTGTGAGTGTGACGTGTGCGTGGTGACTTTCGTGTTTTCCTGTAGAAAATGTCAGTGCCTCCTCCGGCTGCTATGGACCACAGATCTACTGTAATATTGATAAGAACAGAGCCCAGAAATCCTGGTGCAGGCATCACTTCGCTGTTTGTCACGCAAATGTTTCACTTGATAGAGCGATCGGTGGGTGAGCAAGTCTTACTGAGCTGAAAGTCCGTGTTCATCAGTGACGTGAAGAACATGGCTCTCAAGTGATCACCCTCAAGGGACCAAAGGGCCTCACAGGACACCAGCCTGACTCCGTGATATCTGGCTCTGTGTCGCTCTAATGTATTTGGTGTATGGGAGGCGAGGATTGAAAACACTGTATTATTTATTTCAAACAATTTTGGTGTTTTCTGTCTGTTACCTATTTATTGTTCCGTTACTGTGCTTTTACTCTAAAAGTCAAGCGAAGCGGAGCTGTTCAAAAGAGCAAGGGCGCTGTACAGGTTTTTAATATGTTGAATAAGAGCAAAATTGATTTATGCCGCGGAGCTCTCGCTTTGTGAGCCTGAGCTTTATTTCAGCTTCGGGGGATGTGTTTGTGTCAAACATGAAGGCACACGAAACTTTGAGTTATGTGCAAAAATTGTTTCGTGAATTCGGTAAAATGTTCAATCGGACATACAAGCACATTCATGGATGAAAAATGTATGAAGCACTCTGCAGCAGGAACACCTCTCACCATCAGTGCTACTGTTGTCAAACTTCTCCTGATGAAGTAATTGACCATGGACATGTCAATAGCACCCGCAGTCAGTTTCAGGCGGATGATATGCAGGACATTACGGCTTCAATCCATAAAAGCCACAGAGCTGCTCTGAGATTCAATAAGTGATTTAACTGAATTTTTGGGAGTAAGAACTCTGTGCACTCGTACAACTGCTGCCTGCCCTCATCTGAAACCATTATTTTCTCTCTGAAAACACAAACAGCTACAGAATTATATCAAAAATAGACAGGGAGGTCATGGATTGATGGCTGCTTCCAATAAATGAGAAGTAATTCTGCTCAAACCCCGCCCACAGCCATGGCTTAATGTGGTGAGAATGCAGCTTTGCTTATTTTGAAACGTATGTATTATGACTTAAAGGTGACAGATGCCTTAATCTGCCTCTTGATCACCATCCTTTTCTCTGGAACCGCCTGTGTTGTCTCTTCCCCAACTGTGTTTGGACCAAACTGCATGGTGTGAGATTCACAATCTTTTATTCCCCATCTGTCATCATCCCTCTCCAGTTTGGAAATAAAGCTACTTGAAAAAGCCTGAACAATTCCCCGGTTCGTTTATTTTATATGTTTTCACAATGTAACATCGGGGGAAAAGGGGAACAAAATAATTTCAGGGAAGAGAATTACCCATAAGTTGTTCTACCAACATGTGCGTTTTAATAGAATGATGTTTGTCTCGCATGTGTGTTGAACCAAAGTGTGATTCTAAAGCAATTTCCAGCCATTATGAAATAGCCCTGAATAGCAACACAACTCCAAGAAATAGTCTGGGCTGATGGTAGTGGAAGATGTCGTTGTAAAATCTCTTGTCACAATGAAACAGGAGGAGCAGGCATCGACAGATGCAGCATAATGTTTCCTACTGCCGGCAAACACAGGGAAGCGTCTGAGGGGTTAGAGCATGTAGCCAAATATCACATATGCACTCACACACATACTAAATGTCTCATCCTGCACCAAGTGTCACATACTGTATTCAAGTCATGAAACCTGCTCAGTGCGCACACAGATGCAACCACACACACACACACACTTATGATGACAGCTTGTTATATTTGAGGTCAGAAAGCCTACGGTGAATTGTAATTGATTTATGCTGATGGGCAGTTTGTGGATTTATAAGCAAAGACTCTAGCCTCTTCTCCGCTTTCCCTCCACACACACACACACACACACACACACACACACACACACACACACACACACACACACATAAACAAAAAGAAAGCACGCCAGTAAAGTGGTGCCCCACCTTTAACATCCTCATAGTTTAATTTCCATATTCATGGCTGTGCCCTAGGAGGTGAACAGATAACACATCTCAGCCAGGCACAGGGATCCGTGAGGTGTATGTTTACAGTGTCCCGAAGCTCCTTATTCTCAGCTGGAATATCAAGCAGGCCTGATGGTGGCAGTGGACTCTCCGGAGAGAGCATGGAAAGAGTCCAGCTAACATGACACACAGCACACTCATTAAATTGTTATTCACACAAGATAGTGCCCTCGACGTAAAAAAAAAACCCGACACACATAAAATATGCAGCACATATACACGAATATGTACAAACACAAGCAGATACAATCATTTTTGAATTTATAATGGATAAAGAATTCTCTATTGTGAATATTGTATGTGTGTGTTCGAGGCGGGGGGGGACGTTCCAGCTCTGAGCGTTTCCATTTCCAATCTTCTCCACGTTATAACGCCAGATAGATGTCTTCACTCTGTAATTTGGCTGTTGAAAACACCCAACAGGCAGGATGAAAAATGGGAGACAGAACACAGGCAGGCTCTCGCCCTATTGAAGGAAGAGGCATTGAAATGCACTTTCGCTTTGTGACATCTGTGATAAAAACTTCATTTTTAGGGAGCACAGGCAATTATGATTAGTCTGTTAAACAGAGTGGTACTCGGTGTGTGTGTGCGTGTGTGTGTGTGTGTGTGTGTGTGTGTGTGTGTGTGTGTGTGTGTGTGTGTGTGTGTGTGTGTGTGTGTGTGTGTGTGTGTGTGTGTGTGTGTGTGTGTGGTGGGTTCTATTTTTGGAAGGACCAAATTGAGCTTTGGACCTTGAGAATGAGAACATTTTAGGAAAATTAGGACATTGCCTTCAAAGACTTTTTTAAAAGTAAAGAGTTAAAATCTGGGTTAGACGTGTAGTTGTTTTTGTTTATTTCACTCTGTATTAGCTGTTACCTTGGCAACAACCGCTCAGGGGTAATAGGTTCCTGACTACATCCTAAGAAGAAAGTTCTCTTCAGGGTGTTGCGCTCAGTCTGGTAATTGTTTGTGTACTTTTAATCCACATATTTCCTTTTTAATTTGAGTGGGTGTATTTCCTCTTCTTCTATTCATTTGTATTCGTGTGTATTGGTTTTGATATGACTATTAATTCCTCTGGATATTAACTAGTGTGACCCTCTCCAACAGCCCAACATAATCAAAGGGAAATTCATTTGAGCCACTTGCGTCACATTTGCATGAAAGTAAATTTATTTCCATGTCGAAAATATTTTTTTATCGGTGGACTGCAGCTTTAAAAAGTTTGGATGAATACAGTTACTGCGAGCAATTGTCCACACAAGTAGAAATTACATTGGATTGAACTTAACTGAATTGAGACCAAATAAAGGTAATGTGATACACACACACACACACACACACACACGGTCGTTTTTCCATCACTTCTGAGGACAGGCAATTGACATTTACATTACATTACATAGATTTCCTGGAGACTTATTCACTTTAACCATTGTTATAACTTCCATAACCCTGACTCTGAACCTAAACCTAAACCTAAAACTAAACTTAACCTAAACCCTACTTTTCACCAGAGTTACTACTTCCCTAACCATAACTTTACCTTTACCTAAACCTAAACCTTAAACCTAACTTTAAAACACGTTTTCACCTTTTAATGATTGAAGAAATTATGAAATGTAATCAATTGAGGAAGAGGAGCCCCCATAATGTGACTGGATAAACAGATTTAGGTCCCCACAGCATGAGTAATCCCTGGACAACACACACACAAAAGGTCTAAATTAATTTGGTGTCCCAGTTTCCATTCGGCGTGTGGGTCTTCAGGGTTGGAGAGAGCATAATCTTCTCAGTGAGTTCTCTCAAATACACACAGAGTTTGAATAGTCGGCACTAAACAAAAAAAAAAAAAGGCTCACAAAAGATACATCACAATAAAAGCCCTGCCGTTTTTCAGCTGCAAGTGTGACGCTTGTAAGAAATATTCGTGTATGGCTTCATCATTGAATTAGGAATGAGGCTCATTTCTGCTTTCCCTGTGGACACAATTACCCAAATGTTTTTCATGGATATAAACCCTGACGCATTATTGTGCCTCCTGGTGTTGGTGAGGAAACGAACAGAGAGGCTAAATTGTCACATTATTATCATGGGCAGCATCAGGCTCTGCTGTAATAACTCTGCTAGCACTATGTTTTGTAAAAAAAGAAAAAAAAGAAAAAGAAAGAAAGAAAATAGATAGAGTCGAGCCAGAACTTTGATGAGAATCGGAATCATAACACAATCATCTGATTGAAAAGAAAAAGTGTACGCTATGAAACAGCCATGAAATGTCAACCTACAATAAAAGAGATAACTTGTGTGAGACTTTGAAGCAATGTTGTCGAATATGAAGAGAGGAGAGAGACTGCAGTGTCTTTATTTAGCCGGGCCATCGTGGAAAGGTCACAAAGTTCATTTTAAAACATGGACACGCATGCACGTACATACCCACACATGCTAAGGAAGTCGTAAACACACATACACACCACTTGGGGTAAGCACGCGATCCCGAATCAAAGTGCACACAAAGAAAAGCAAACTGGAGTCAAGAATAGAGCAACAGATGACTAACTGACACAACTGCACAAACAGAGACACACTTCTGAGTATCAGCACCCACACGCTGTCTAATGTGAACAATTAAATTAATATTAATAATAAATAAATATTTTTCCAAATCCACTGATTTTCTGACACGGCATGTCATTGTTAGCTGACGCATTAATGATGCTCTACTCTGTGTTCATTCACGGACACAGAGTAATCAGTGCAACATCAATCTTGTATAGAACATCGCACTGATATCTTTGGAGTGGACAGTGTGTGTGTGTGTTTGTGTGTGTGTGTGTGTGTGTGTGTGTTTGTGTGCGTGCGTGCGTGCGTGCGTGCGTGCGTGCGTGCGTGCGTGCGTGCGTGCGTGCGTGTGTCTTTTGGCACAGGAACATGAACAGGATACGCTGTTTGGATGAGAAAGTGTCATGTCCACTGTGAGTTACACAGTTGTATAGTGGGATAAGCAGTGAACACAACACTATGCAGACAGATTCCATTACAACACTAGTTAGGAATTACCACAAAACAAGTGCAAGTCAATATGTTGAATTATTCATTGATTTAAACTGCCCAGTTTTGTTAAATTTTTGCTGATGTCTGCAAGCTGAGACTGGTTGCGGGTGTGTGATGTTGTTTGATTTAGACTCAATACAATTCGAATCTAGAATGGCACTGAGTAGAGTGAATTCCTCCGCCAAGGCCCATCAGTCCCCTAACATTCTGCATCAAATCCAAATTGTTTGAACATAATTCTACTATTGAACAATTTAAACATTTAGTTCCTACTGAATCCACGATATCTCATTTAAACATTGGTGGTGGTTACAGGTTTGGTCTGCTCTCTAAATTGTCTTACTAAATTGTGAATTGGTGTGTGGTTGTTTGTTTGTGTATGTGTAAGGTGTCCCCTGCAAACACAGACTCCCTTAAATATGCATTTTTCATCAAGATCCATGAATTTGCTGTGAAGATGACATAAATTCCCTGTTAAAAGAAGTTACAAAGATTTCCTGGATCCGCTCCTTTGTCCGGACCCGTGCCTTTCACCAAGTTTTGTGAAAATCCATGCAGCACATTTGACAAAATGATGCTGTGGTGAAAAGATAACCCTTTTTTTTAATGTCTATATGCTTTATTCATAGAAGGCTGCACCACATTTTTATGAAACACAAAGAAAGATTCTGCAATGTATGAACTTAAGACAACTTCATTCAACAAAATTGGATAAACGGTTGTGACCAGGTTACTGCATGTACTTCTCTGATATTTAGTGAAATTATATTTGGGAGACACAAAATAATATTAACAGCATCTCTAATGTGCTGGGCCATTTCTCCACCGGGTCGTGTGAATAGTCCACTGTAGAGTCCTCCTTAAAACCACTAATTTTGATTTTTAAACCTCAGTTCTTGCACCAGATTAAATAAACAAGATATAACACGATCATTAGTGGTGTTTAGAGATACTGATAGGTGGATTCTGTCATCACTGGATACAGTCAGGCTCCGCTTCCAGTCTTTTCATGGGCCAAAGGGAAGCTGGGGTGGTTTCCTGTTTCCACACACATATGAGAAGGCTATTGATCGTCTCTTCCAACTGTCTGCGACACAGTGAATAAGAACGTTTCCCAAAATGTCAAACTATTCCTTTCAACAAAAACTACCACACATTAGCTTGAACTTTACAATGTTCTATAAAATTCATTCAAGTCTATTCCATCAGCCAAAACATGATTTTATAACTGCATGATTGTGGGATTTTTGCTCACATCATTACATAATGATACATTTAACTGTAACACAATTTTATAATTAAGGCTGCTGACCCTAGTTTTCTGGCACCGTCCCACAGTTTCTTCCCTCTACTTTGAAGTCCCAACAGTGACGATATCCGTGGTTACTGTGGATGAAGGGCTCCATGTGACTAACAGGAGGAGAACATCCAGCATAGCAAAGATAAAGAGGCATTTATTTCTTATCACAGTCTCAACATTCAAACCTTGTTTAGGTCTTTGTATCAAGAATTTGTCTTCTGGTTTCAAAGCTTTTCACATTTTTTTAATGAATATGTTTTTTTAGTCCACTTTGAAAACCAATATTGAGGCCAGCAGACGGATATAGTAAGGTGCTGCCTCTTTGATGAGATTCTAAGATCAAAGTTGTTGTTTTCTTTACTTGTTTATCCCTCGACCTGCACATATTGTTCATTCACCTACTTTTTGTGTGGAAACTTTTATGCTGAATAATATGTTTTTACATTTTCAATTACTCTACATTGCTTGAATAAATAGGGACTGATATGCAGGGAGGATGAAGTAACCAATTCTCCAGGCATTTATAACAATCTGCAATGTCTATAAAAGCTTGAATATTTCTGAATCTGTCACTGTAATGGAAAATTATACCACTATACCACACTATATATTATCTCTGTACATATATACCATTTCTGCGTGTGTAACTGCCTAAATGGCCTTTGGTGACCAGATTTACTAGGTATTAGTCTCCGAAAGGTCCAGACATCAAAGCCACAAATCTGAGACTCTCCACCAGAGTCTAGTCTTATCTCCTGGGATTTTACTTTTCACTCGGTTCACACACACACGCATTCTTCAACTCTTCTCACACACACATTTTCACCTCTTCACTAAATCTGCATAAAAGCACACGCCTGCGAATATTTTATTGTCATTCCCTCTGCGGATTGCTCTTCGCATGCTGTATGATTGTCTGGCCTTCCTTGCAAGGAATAAAGTATACTTAAAAGACTATTATTCTCAGATCTCTTTATTTCAGAAGTCTCAACAGGTCAAACTTCCATCACAGTCACTGATCAGCATTTAGGCAGAAATTCTATGAGTGCAACTATGTAGAGCGGAAACCCTCATTTGCTTTCATGTGCCAACAGACGTCTGAGTCATCTGAGATGTTTAAGATTAATATTTCCTGTGAGCCTCCCTGTGTTTTGTAAAGCATGAGACACATACACTGTTCCCACACCAGTCGTTTGGTTATGTTGAATGTCAAATGTCAAATCCGTTTGCAAAACCATGTAATTTATCCCGAAGCACAAGTAGAGACATAAAAACCACCTAGCTTACAGACAAGATTAGTGTGTTTTGGTAGATTTGAATTTCATATCAAAGTCATCACTCCCAGGGTCAGAGTAACATTTTCCAACTACCAGATAGTCAAGATATTCAACGAAAACATCACCAGCAGCCATTCATAGTTAATTAATCATGCTGTTATTAGGTTAATGAATCATTAATATGTTTTATTGGTGGAAACAGCACAATTTGATTATTATTTTAGGATTAACTATGATGTACTGGTGGGATTTTCAGAATGCTAACTTGCACAACAAATTATTTACAACTTAGTTTCCAAGTAAAACTATATAATTAGATTTTTCTGTTTATACCTTCAGGCCATTTGAGGACACAACAGTAAGACGACATGGTTCAGAGTTTCTTAGAAGAAGAATCACAGCTTAATACATGGTTGGGCATTTCTCAGAGACACACAAGTGCATGCTTGTGTTTTTAGATATAAATCTCTCATAGACATTTCACACTCTTTTTCCGGTATTACACATGAAGAGGGTGGATTGGGGGAATTCTGCAGTTGAGGGCAGATGTCCGTCTGTGCCTGTCATTGCATGTCTGACGACAAAAACAACTAACCAAATGATCAGAGACGTGACGGGAGCCAGGACAGCAGAGGCCAAATTGATAGAGATAGGTGTTACTGATTGACAGCAGAGAAATTCTCTAGATTGCTTATCAAGCATTGTGGCCATTGATTGATGGGATGAACAATAATGAAACATGACACAATGCTGATGCAAAATGGCACCTAGTGAGCATGGGAATCATGGAATCTAAATCCACATGAGTGTGTGTTTCTCACACTCATGCATGGATACACACAGTCCCATTGAGAACGTTAAGTACTTTTTCAGCCACTAAAGTAATTGTGAAGTTCTCATCCAGCAGCAGCAGCAGACCACCAGATCACTGAGCCGACTGATGCATACTGAGTCTGGGATCAGATGTGCCGTGGTGAATACAAAGTGAGCAATTGAAGTGTGCTGCCTGACGTACCTGGAGACCGCTCCTACACAGGCATCACCAGATGAAATCACACCGGTACGTTCCAGGAGCCTGGTAACTAGTTATCAAGGTATTGCACACACACAAGTTAGTCTTGTAACAACAGTGAGATTTTTGTGCTAAATATATTTGTGAGAGGTAATAATCACTGTGAAATATCCAGACACAGTGACTGTGAGAGTGAATGGTTGTTTATCTCTGTATATTGGCCCTGTGATAGACTCGTAACCTGTCCCGGGTGAACCCGGGGGTCCGCTGAGATTGGCTCCAGCCCTCCGGCGACCCTCAAAGAATAAGCAATGGATGGGATCGATGATACAACCATGAAAGACTCATTATGTATCAGTCTGGCTTTAGTTGTATAAGTGTGTCGTCCTTATGATTCATATGTGGGTGGATGCCTAATTATCTCTATACCCTGCCTGACTGAAAGTACACCAAATATTTTATGACTCCACGTATACACTGCAGATAGTAAACCACATGTGATAAAAAACAATTAAAGATATCAAAAGCATACATGGTGAGTCAGAGTCAGATGATGATGTGACTGCTCTTACTATGTTTTTGTGGTAGTTCATTAGTGCCACTTTAAAAGTGAAGAAGGGAAATTAAGCTGAAAATAGGAGGGAATGGACTGCATTTTACACACATTCATACAGTGCTGCTATACGCAATACTTTTTATATCACACATTATTCACACACTGAGAGCAGGACAGCCATCAGGGGAATTTGGGGTTCAGGACAAATCGGCAGGCACAGGAGCCGAGGATAGAACCACCGTTGTTCTGGTTAAATCAGTTCTTATTGGAGCCATGTTTTTTCGACAACATACTGTTTAGCCCTAGTTTGCATTAGACCTTCAAACCAATCAAAGCTGTAAGGGTGCAAACCATAGACTGTATACAAATATGGACAATGCATCTCAACTGCCTCTTGTTATAAATTAAACCAAAATATTTTCAATACGAAGGGTGCCGTCTTGAGCATTTGGAGCTAGAGTCGGAACAGTAGCAATTAGGGGAAACAAGGTCCCATCGATACACATGCTCGACAAAACACAAGTCAGTGTATGCTGTCAATATTTATGTTTCATTCTGTTTATATAACATCAAATAACTAATTAACACCAAACTTATCAGAAAAAATAACCCTTCAACAAATATCAGTGTGATAAAATGAAAGAAACCATCTTTGAGAAAATCTTTTTATTTTGATTCATGTCCCATTCATTAACAGTGAGGAGGCAGGATTCATGACCTATACTGCAGCAAACCACCATGTAGAGATTGGCACATACAAACCCAGTGCAAAATACAAATGCCATGTACATATTTCATCCAAACTGCTTCTACTGCTACATTTATGTATTTGATGACTTACATGAAATAGTCATTTGGTCTCAGAACATATTCATCACCTCTTCTTGGCCTTCATACTGACTTAGTCAAGATCCCATCAATCAGTATGTTTGAATGAAATTACTGTTTAATGTGAAAGGGCTCACTTCATTTTTATTTTTAAGAATCACCTGACTCTACTTTACCACAGGTCCTGATAGATTTCTTTCATCTTATTATTTTGTTTTTGTGGCACACAGGCTCCTCTCATGAATCTTGTTTCCAGCAGCAACAAGCAGCTGTTTTGATCAAAAAAGTTTTTGTATCCACTGTACATTACCCGCCAAGCACCAATTAGCAGGCAGACATAGTTAGTGACTACATGGTGTACATAGTTGGGTATTTGGGCCAAGGGGCCAGATATTTTCCTTTGGGATCAAAAGAGAGCCAAAAGTAGAGTGAATATTGGACTTACATTCATCAGTAGCCAGAGACACAACTTCAAATGAATGCTAATGTTGCTACGCATATGTCAGATGTATAAACAGGAAACTGATTACTTACATATTCCACATGACAACTTTATAAGGTGATTTTAAGTCAATATTTAGATTTTAATTTGCTTGTCTGCCCTCAAGGGGTCTTAAAAATCAATCGTTGTAGCTTCAATGCAGGAAGCAAACAATAAACTTTATGATGGTAAACAGAAGTGTCATCTAACATATTATGATTTATTGTACTTGCACGTTGAAATGTTGTTTTGTGTGATTTGCTTTGTCAGTGGTGTGTTGTCCCCATGAGACTTCTCGTATCGAAACTCAATAAGATCCATGGGAAGCCATCACGTGTGTTTTTTTCCTTCCCTCCTGTCTCTTCTTCTGTTGAGCCACACAATGATACCAGCATTGGATTTCATGTCACACTGGAGAACAGGAATGGTTTTGGACCTCTTGGGCTCATCCCAGGTGACTTCACTGATTAATATATCTTCAGGGAACTTGTCATTGAAATTACCTTGGATGAATATCAAATCAACCAATGCCTGGTCAATACTTGTATGCGCCTATTATTGAGAAAATCCTTCCCTAGGTGTCTTGGAAACAAGTATCTTCTCTTAAGAAGTGATTTGTAATGATCACTGATTACTTGGTGCTGTGTGCACAATCAAGTGTGCAGCTCTTCATTTCCATGTCTGTTTAATCTGGATCAGTAATACACCACAATATAACAGACATGATGTCAAG
This sequence comes from Hippoglossus stenolepis, assembly GCF_022539355.2. NCBI lineage: Eukaryota > Metazoa > Chordata > Actinopteri > Pleuronectiformes > Pleuronectidae > Hippoglossus > Hippoglossus stenolepis. The sequence goes on from NC_061491.1 coordinate 21,604,440, forward strand.
CTACAGTTCATTGGATTTCATATTGTCAGCTAATTGGCAGCTGTTTTCAGTTTTTTGGGGCTGTGTAGCTTCTGGACTCATATTTTAAATGAATTCACTGTGTGGAACTCTTATCTGTGTGACCCTGTGCTCCTTTCAGTCTCTCCTTTAGACAAGCTTCACTTTATCTGCCTCAGCTTTATGAATTCGAATGAGAGGCATGGCCTAAATCTACGAAAGGCTTACACACAAGATCTTCACATCTGTCTCCAGCCAGACTAACATTTGTTCCTCACTGTGTTAGTAATTTTCGTGTCAGTAATTTTTCAAGCAAAAAAGCCAAACCAAATTAAGAGTTTCTGCTATGTCTCTTTTACCCTTTTCAATAACAAGGATTTTTGAGTTTTTGAACATAAATCTTTCCCTTACTATCTTTGACCCTGACTATTTGACCCTGACTATAAAAAAAAGCTTATATATTTATATGGCCTCAATGGTAATACATTTAATATTAAAATAATAATAAATAACAAAAATTATACGTTTCCTCTTATAGCATTTGTTTGTGAATTTTATTTTGAACTTTGTGTCACTTCCGGCCACCATCTTGGTTTGGGTCGTTTCGGACAGGAGTTGGTGAGCAGCTAAAACTTTCACTTTCAGGAGCAGCTGTATTTTATCCTGGAGGAAAAAGAGGAGTTTCTGAGGATACTGGAGGTGAACTGCGGTGAGTTTTGTTTGCTGTTAAATGATGTGGAGGGTTATGAAGTAAAAACAAGGAGCTGTAGTGAAAATGAAATACATGTAGATAGAAGATGGAGGAAGCTAACAGATGCTAGCAGCGCTGCTACCGACACTAACGAGAGACGCGCCATAAGACAGGTGAACACGCACAAGCTAATTGAACTTGTATGGAGAAGGTGTAGTTTGGCTGTTGTGTTTGTTTTTAAATGGTGTTTGTGGCTTATAACCTGGGTAAAGACAAGCTAAACAGTTAGCTCACGTTAGCTGCCATAGCCACGACACTTAAACATTTATTTAACTTTGGGTCGTGGATCTGGTGACACCATGTTCTCTAAAAGTCAGGTTTATTGGGTCACCTCATGGTTTTGGTGTCTTGTAAGAACAGGTCATGGCCAGAGGCTCATTCTTAACGTGGCCAATATACAGGGACTGTGACAGACGTCTGGATGGTTTCGGTTGGTTGGCTAAAGTAATTTGAAATTTGATGGGGAACTGTTTTCAAATCAATAAACTATTAAGCAAATTAGCAAAAGTGTCAGACGCAATTGACATATAGCTGGATCACAGTGAATCCAATATGTAAATACCAATTGAATGTTGCTATTGTAGAATTATTTTATGAGGACATGCAGGACAGTCATTTTGATCTTAAATCATTACAATTTAATTATGCTGAAGAGTTGCTTAAACTTCTATGTGATTATGATAATAAATCAATTGTAATATCCCCAAAGCTACAGAGGCTTGCTTAATTAGTTTTTATCTTAAATTAAAAAAAAGTAAAAGAATGTGGTACATGTGTTTTCTCATTTCATCCATTTTTAGATGATGACAGACAGTCTGGAGCTACAGCTGGCTCGGAGATAATACAACAGCTGCTGCAGTCAGTGCCGAGTCATCCTACAACTGATTTTCCTTTTAATACCTATTATGGCCTATGTTAATGGTATTCTGGAAAGCTCTAAATTACAGCACAATAATAATAATTTTTTTAAAGTAAATGAATGGTTCTCTATAACAGTCAAAGTGAACACCTGCCACTGTTGACATTAAACGCTGGATTCCCATCGTGGCGATTTTAAGTCTTCTGCAGTAGGAAGATGAAGAGATTAGTACTAGGGTGACAGACAGCCCCTATCAGTATACCTCCTACGTTATCATTCGTCCAAGGCCTGTGTCTTCACCTTCACATTACACTCACTATCGTCTTTACTGCACAACCACAGAGATGTGGAGGATAAGTTGCAAAGCTGTGACTGATTAAAAGCTCTGTCTGATTACCTCTTTCTTATCTGCTGGCTTTTGATACAGTATGTTTGAACTGAAAATATTATTCACGTTATTCTGCTTTGTACGAGCATCGACACTGACTGAGTGTAAGTCAGAAACTAGCACCAAAGCATATTGCAAAATATAGAGGTGCTCCATAGTCAACATAAATGAGGACATCTGCCATTACACATTAACTTCCGACCAGTCATGCAATATCACTTTCTTGAAGAAGATGAGTTCTTCTTCATAAAAAGTGACACAGATACTGTAAATTAAACTTGACTCACGGACTAGACACCCTGTATACTTTGGACAGTACTTGGCATTTCTTGTATTTCTTCTATGAAACAATATTTATGTGTATTGTCAACAGTGTTTCTCTGAGTATTACAGCAGCATATAAATCATTGTCATAAAAAACTACATTCAACCAAGAATAGTGGTGGAAAGAAACATGGATACTGTGACAGAATGTCAGATGTAGAAGTATCAGACTATTGTTTATAGACTGAGCAACTTTCTTGTATCATCAGATGTCCAAACTCAATCTCTTTCTGTAATGGTTTTGGCTAGACTGACAGAGATTATATATGAGAAAAAAGTATAAAACATTTACTTTCTGGTTTTTGTCACATATTATTTTTTACAGAAGAAAAAAACAGGCAGTGTCTGAAATGCACTGAGAGGCATTTTCAAAGGTTTTTCTAATACACAAAGTTTGGGCAAGTATGAATCTAATCTGGCCAAAAGCAGCGTTTCTGGAAATTATGATAAATTATGAAAATGTCATTATTGAACCATATCACAAAGCTGAACCAAATGGAACATGACTGGAGAAAAACCACAACTATCAGGGATCTGCTGAAGATGAGTTTGACTAGGCATGAAATATAATATTTACAAATATTCTTATGGACACTAAGCTTTGTTCAGGCAGAATTGTTTAATAAACAACATTAATCATGAGACGTTTAGTTAGTTGGTTTAGTTTCATTACAGTCATTGTTGTAAACAGTATTTTAACCAGTGCCTAATCAGTTTTTGGCTTTTTCACACATTATCCAGCCTATCCCATTCAAAGTCAAATATATGAAGACAGCCTGTAGTTTGGATAGAAAGCTTACGTGTAGCTGAAATCATAACTGCTCCTGCTAAACTCTGCAGAGCTTAAATTGAGTACAGAGCTGATTAAATCTATAACAGGAAGGAAACAATACTCAGCCAGTAAACTTATGGTCTTTCTTCGATCAGGACTTAATTATTAAAGCTGAGAAACAATAATCATTAGGGGCTGCTAATTTTTGTATTTTTAAGTATAGCTCAAAGAAGAAGTTACATTTATATTCATGCAATACTTTACTCACTTAAAGTGAAGCTATATTCCGTATGAGTTAGTGTCCTGCAGGGCTCTCTCTCTGCCATGTGTATGGACAAAAATGCAATGCTACTCTAATTTTATTTTCCCCTGTCCTCATAAATCTGTAGATATACATTTATACTTCCTGTGTACAGAGTTACTGGGGGTATAAATCCTTGAGATAAGCTTCCTGTTTAATATGCTGTACTGCCGCTTTAAAGAGATTGTACATCGCAATTTGACAGCAGTGTCCAGTGTATACATACTGAAAGACAAATACACACAAATTATTAGCCTCACAGAGAGAAAATATTTACAGGATGCGTTACTCCATACAGCCTCTATCCACATACATAATTATAAATAGGCTTGTGTAAACAAACATTCAGAAAATATGGACAGTTAAAGCTACAGTCAAGACTTCAACAACATTTAATCAGCATGTCAACAGCAATTATCAGATCTGATGTCCCACCTGACCTTAGATAGTGTTGCTGCCTAAAACATCGTATTGACAACACACATTTGTTAGCCTCACATTAATGGCTATATAGACTGATTGATGAGGACTTTAATCATTTAAAAACTGACATCAATGTCATGAGATCATGTAAGTAGCAAAATTGCAGCTGTGGAGAAGCGTGGTGCAAATATGCATAACAGCTTATTCTAGTATGAATACAATAGATCAGCCATTCTCAAACTTAAGAATGCCGCGGCCCAATTTGAAAACTGAAAAATGTGTGCGGCCCACCCACACCTTTAATCACAACTATATGATCCACACACAGGACTACAATCATACATATTATAAATTTTATAGCAAAAATAATTGTATATGAACGCAGGCATATGCAGTGCAAATCCAATAACATCCACATTTAAGCGTAACAATTTGCAAAGCAACCAATGTAAAAAAACATGAAGTGCAAATAGTGTATTGTTAAAAATATATTCTTACTGTTTGTATAACAGAGCACAACAAGAATATCCGGGAGAAGATAAACACATTTGAGGTGTAACCAAATATACTTAAGGCTCTCTCAGCGTATTTTTAAAAGATGCTCAAGGCTTGGATAAATATTGTCCATGTTAAGTTTCTAAATGGCGGCGCACTTTACATGGTCCCAGGGTCTCATTAGCTAGCATCTCAGCGCACAGCACACACACAGGCTTGGGGGTTGTCCTCTGGGCCAGCGACAGGTCCTCACTTGAGTCCTTTCTGCGAGTCCTCTCTTTAGTTTTGAATCATTCAGTTTGACTTTCTGATTCCCCTTCGTCATTAACAGCTTTCCTCTGCTCCATCTTGTTCGACCCAGCAGATAACAAAGTTCTCCCTCACCTATGATTCCCCCGCTAAGGATGCGTTCAAGTGTTAATGTGATGGTCAGCAAATACAACGACACCTGCTATATAGGTCAGATAAAATAAGAACAACGTGGAATTTAAATCTCTTGTCTTTGTTTCATTACCTGTGATGATTACTTTTTTTTAAATCAATCATAAATGTTTGGTGGTAATCAATGCTTACTTACAAATCTGAAACTTTTTTATCTATTTATTTTCTGATGACCTCTCACGGCCCACCTGCAGTGGCTTCACGGCCACCAGGGGGCCGCGGCTATGACTGCAATAGATGAATGTAGATGGAGCATTTTCATAACATAAACTTGCCTCGCAGAACAGCATTAAAGAGATAGTTCAAAGAAAAATTTTAATTCACTCATTATCTACTTACCACTATGTCAATGGAGGGGTGGGTGAAGTGTTTGAGTCCACAAAACACTTCAGGAGTTTCAGGGGTAAAGAGTGTTTCAGCGACTTCTTTTTCAGATGTTATAAAACAACAGAAAAAACATAACGCCTCCATACTGCTCGTGTGGTGTCATCCAAGTGTCCGCAAGCCCCGACATTCAAATTCGACTCGAAACGAGGTAATTCACACTGTGTTTTAAGCCTTCAATTGTATTGGATTCGGCTGCAGCACTGTCTACCCCTGAAACTCCAAAAGTGTTTTGTGGACTCAATCACTTCACCCACCCACGAGAAGATAATGAGTGAATTTTCATTTTTCGGTGAACTATCACTTTAAGCTGTTCCCAGAAGACATAAAAAAGCTATTTATATTGCCTTAATTAACTGATAAAACAAAATGAAGTTAAGAAGCAGTTTGGCTCATGCTGATTAATGTCACACTCAATGTTTATTTTTCCCGAAAAAAAGGACTTCACGGCAGCTGGTAAAGAAAATGTAACACCATGGCATACTGATTTAGTATAAATATATACATTTCATAAAGTTTATAAAAATAAACAGATCTGTGCTCTGTGATTGTCTCATCAGTCATTGATAGTTGTTATGATCATCATTTGGCACAAACCTACTGCAGTATCCATGATATTAGTAAAAAAGCTGCTTTGTTTTTAAATAGGTTGTATTGTAATGGGTGCAGCAGTGACGTAGTCAGACAGAAGAAATCATTTGGAAATCAAATCAAAAATGATTCAACACTGCATCACTCAGTTATTTGACACTTTCCAAGATTTCAAAAAACATTTGTTAAAAAAAAAACTCCTGATGTGTGGGTTGAGGCAAATATGAGCAACCAGTAAAAGTGAGAGACATTAAAAGCAGGACTGAGGCCTAATAAAATGTTTTTAAGCTCTAACAGGATCAGAGGTATCATGTCATTTCACCCTCTGATGGAGGGTAGAGAAGGGAAACCTGTGTGTTATGTTGGGACACGAGCTAATCCACATTTCAAGTGCCTGCATGTGTGCATGGGGTGTGTAGCAACAATTGGCAGCAAAAATTCATTTTCTTTATTAAGGGAAAAGTAATGTCCATCTGTTCTGGTTTGTTATAAAGTGTATAAATCAGTGTGTACGTCACATTAAATAGAAAATAATTTGTTCACTGCAGGCAAATGAGCTTTGACTCAGAGGTTTTTTCTCCCTCCCCTCACATCTCCCGTCTCTTCTCTCATTTGTCTTTGCTTGCTGCATTGATGTCTTCCCTATTATCTCTGATTTGGCTTGTCTGGTTGTGAATGCCTAATCATGCTGAAGATGCCACACTATCATCCCTTTAGGGCTTTATTTTTATACCCCTCCTCTCCTCTCATCAGTGGTGTGACACTTATTCCAAGCTGGGAGGGAGGATGTGCCATATCCAGCTCATGCAGCCATAAAGACAGCCAGTGCATGTCATAACCATTCACACGTCTACACATATTTTTGGTAGCAAATAGGATTTCCTAGTAGCCTTAAAACTGGACACAAAAGTACCCAGACTTCCTTATTTTGATTATTAATTGTGTTTTTCTTTTGATATTCTCCATTTTCACTCTGAGATTTCAAAATGGTGTTAATGCTTTGATATTGTTAACTAAGATAATCCTTAACTTCAAACTGTTAACATGTCCTCTATTTCTTATAAGATGGGGCTGAATGTGTAGACGCCAGTGGCCTTCATCAGACAAACCCTGCTGCTGCTTCAGAAAAAGGTAGGACAAACATCCCTATTCCTGTTGCCCACAGCGGACAACAACATCCTGAATGAGCCTTCTGTGGCTTTGCTTGGGTGTTTGTGTTCATATGTGTGAGCAGTGGATGTACTGGGGGCTCCATTGCCTTTTGTCGTTGTTCTCAAGGCCACTGTTGAGGGCCCACAGCTGTTTAACGGAAAACGTACTGAATATGTCACTTATTTGCTATTTTATAGCAATAGTACACATTCATCACAATCACAGAGAATGTGATTTCTGTATCCTGAAGAAAAAAGATCGACTGAATTTTTAGTGTTGCCTGCTGAGAGTTTCTTTCTGCGGAAATTACATGCACTCTGATATTGGATATTAGACTGGTTATTGCTGTACATAAATCGTATTTCTTCTGTAAGGAAAAAGTTGAGCTACTTTATGACACTTATAAAACACTGAAAAGAAAACTGGTGATCTGAACTCTGATGAACTTGGTAGAACAATAAGGATGCCAACCTCTTCATCACTGTTAATCTCTGTGTCTTTGAATATTTTAAAAAGAGTTACATTACAAACCTTGGACAGAGAATATGAATACGGCCTAGTTTTCAGATTTTTTCCAAACCAAGTGGGATATAGCCTATTTGATTTGCATGTGGTACTTTGAAGTGCTGTGCCTTGTGAGTGTCTTGTGTCAGGGGAACTGAAGCAGTGATTCATAGTATCTGGTGGGCAATGATCGCATCCGTCTCCCTCTCTGTGAGTGCTCCTAAGGAAATTCTGTGGTTAGTCCATGCATGTGGATGCGTGTTTGTTAGCTGCGAGTCTTCTCAAAACTCAGTTAGTACCACTCAGGGTTTCCCATTAATTACGTAGACTAATTTGTGCTGCCACAGTTTAAAAAAATGAAACCAAATAGTTTTTCTAGGTAATCATAATTAGGGTTGCAAAATTCCGGGAATATTCAAAGTTGGAAACTTTCCATGGGAATATACGGGAATTAACGGGAATAAACTGGAAATTTTGTGGGTAATTTATACTAACTGTATTTACCTTGTCATATACAGACATAAATATAAACATTTTGTTTTGTCATAAGCTGATTTGAGCCCTGAGGAAACTTTGGGCACTTGACTATATGCTTCTGCATCTTTGTGGCATTCTTAACATAGGTCTTTGCACTTTATTTGCAAATGTACACAGCCTTTCCTTCTACATTGGCTGGGGTGAAATGTCTCCACACATGATAGTGCACGTGGCATTGTTCTGTAGAATAAGATGAGAAAAAAGCTTGTAAAAAACACTAATGCAATGCCAGAGATATAAATAGTTAGCTAAACAATTGGAATCGTCTTTAAAAATATTTTACAATTGATGGATAAATGAATAGAAATAGGCTAGATGAACAGATGAACAATCCTCAATCAGCATGCTTATATATTTTCCCCAGTAATATCATCAAAACTTACCTGACTAGTACTTGGGCTAATGCAGTAGTGTGGCCTCAATAGCCCTGCTGTAGTGTGCAGGATGCTGGGAATTATCTGTGCATGTGATGGAAGAATGCACAGTGCAGGGTTGAAATTCAACGTGCAGCGTGTGCTGCATTCCATACATCTTTAAAATAGAGTTTTAAGGAACGCACACTAGCTTAACTTGTGCGGTAACCATGACGTGTTTTTTAATGGTTTTTGCAAAAGTGAGATGCATAATCAATAATTTCGCTCGCACATCATTAAAACTACAATTAAGATATTATCGTAGATGGTACATATCACACAGCCTTACAGCAATATCAAAGAGCTGATTGTGCCTCCGTCAGTGTTTGTCCACCACAGTCAACTGACACACTACCCCCTTCCTCTCTCGCTCTTGCTCTTCCTGAGGTGTCACTGACTGCAGAACCACAGGAACAGGCTTGAGGGAGACTGTCTGAATTCTGTTTCTCTCTCTTCACTTTTGCCCTCTTTTTTTAATCACCTCAAGCATATGCTCTCACACAAAGCTGGTATTCTTTCCCTTAACTGCTCATCGTGTCACACTTTAGCCTGTCAGGAGACAGTGGGTGGGCATTTACGGTCTTGTGGGTGAAGATGTATCTATAAGTATGTCTTTATCTTAACACCCCAAACCACCACTTCCACCATGTGCCATCATCCACCCCTATCTCTCTCTGGCAAAACTTGTAAACAACTATTCATCTAAAATTGTGATAGAGAAGAAAAAAAGAGAAGAAGACAGAAAGCATTCCCCTCTTTCTTATTTAGTTATTTAGTATGAAGAAAAACATGATCACAGTTATGCATTAGTATGTTCATTGCTCAACATCCTTGTCATTTATGTTGTGTGTGTGTGTATATATATATATGTATGTGTTTTATGCATATGTCTGTAACAGATAGATCACTACTGGTGTAGACATCAAACATTAAGTAATGTGGATTTGCAGCACAGAATTACTTGTGTTTTTGGTAATTACATAGTTTGTCCACTTGAGAGTACTGACAAGTTTATTTCTGCCACTATTGACAAGTCAGTGACAACGGAAGAGAAAGGGTAGTGACATGCAGCAAAGGTGCCCAGCCAGAAACGTCAAATATGTGGTGATGCATGTGGGCTGTAACCATTTGGCTACTGTCGCGCTCCACGCTATTTTAAATAAGAAATTAATATTGATCGATGCAGTTAAGTTAAGATTGTTTTCTTTGGAGCCAAATGTCAGGCTTGTAGATGGATTAAAAGTTTAAACAGTGTTGTTTTGTTTTTTTTAAGTTTTAGCGGCAGTGAGTCCTTGTTGGTGGAGCAGGGCAGGCAGGGCACCGGAGAGGATTAGAGTCCTCAGTTAACTCTGGATACAAAGGAAGGCTGGCAGGCAAACCAGGAACTCTGGGAACAGCAATCTGAGGCAGAGCAACAAGGGTTACTCTATCAAAAAACATGCGTGGATACACTGTATGCTCTTGTGAAGAATGGAGGGAAGAAGCTCTGCTTTTATCCAGTCTTTTGGTGTTGTTGATTAATCCATGAATCACAGGCATACAGGTAACTTGGGGAAGAAGTTAAAAGGATAAAACAGGGAAAAAAGACAAGACGCACAGTAAGGTTGAGACATATATTGTCAGCCCAGCAAACGCATGCGCAGGGGCGGACGCCAGTATCAGCGATTGCAATTATGGAAGAGCTGTGGCCACTCAAATCTCACTTCCCTGCTCTGTTTGCAAATAAACACGACATTTGTGTCCATGAAGATCAAATTATGTTGTTTTAACTCAGAGTTTACAGGTGTCCGATGACATAGTGTGTGTGCGCGCGCGTGTCTGTCAGCGCGAGAGAGAGAGGAAGAGAGTGAGCTGAGTCACCGGACGCTGCCACAATTTCCTGTGGTTTCTATCATTAAACAATGATTAACATGCACATTCTTCTCACATTTTCTTTTACTACATTCAAATGTGAAGTTTTTAACATCTCAGATAATGACCAAATGCACTAAAGATTGAGCCTTGGAGGTAACACATGGCTTAACATGCTCCATATGTATTTAAATGTACAGCTCTTAAATTGGGTGGATCGTGAATAGAATAATCAATCATGATTTTCAGAAATTGTTTGTAGAACAATGGATGATCAACTTTTTATTATCTTGATATGATTTATGTTTATTTTTGTTTTGATCATTTAAGTTAAGCAGTTGGATTTCAGCAGTCTGCTGTCAAACCCTTTCTATTGTCCGAAACAGGCATGATCATGTAACGCATTGTTATGGCTGCATTAGAGAAAAAGACAATGCATTAAATATCTTTAAATATTTAAAACAAAATAGAAAAAAACAAACATCTAATCTCCATTTTGACCAAGGAAACCAGAGCTTTAATTTGCAGCACAGTCTGGTATGGTTATGTATAATGCAGGTGTATGCCGACCCATGGCACTTGTCCCTCATGAACTGTCTCACAGCGCATTTGAGAGGAGCCAAATCAAAAGTGTGTCAAGGACTTGCTGACGTAAATTCACTTCCGCACTGGTGGCCTCCATAAACCAAAGGCCTTTGTGGGGCTTTGTTGGTACATTGTTTTTGCCACTTCACATTGTAGTGCCTGCAGTACTCTCACATCTGCATGATGTGGAGAGGCTTGTAGAGTGTTTATTTGTTTCGATATCCCTGCAGGAGTCTGCTACTTCAATAGTGCATGAGCGGCTTTATACCTCCACCAAATAAACAGTTTAGTGATTCTTTTGTAATTCCCTCTCATTCTACCTCGCTGTTTGCATTTTTTGTTTTACCTTTCCTCTTTGAAACCACCCTTTTACATTTATTAATTGTTGCCATCCTTCTTTCGCTCTCTGTCTTTTTCTAAATCTGAACCTCCCCCTGTCTATCACTATGCTGGCCACTTGAGGAGCTGGAGTGCATTTGCTAGGATGTTTACGCATATCACTGATAATTGTTTGGCTTGATATCGGAGAGCAAGCCTGCAGTTAAAATGGTTTATCTGATTTGGTGTTTGGGGAAACAGATTTGCAATTATTTTATGTAATTAAAGAGATTCCCATGGGTCAGCTTTTCATTTATATAGGGTTTCCTAAACTGCACGGGAGCAAAAACGATCAGTCAATTTGATCTAATCATTGATTATTTTTTTGAACGCAATTAAACAATTTTGCTCTCAGAATGTAAGCACATGATCCAGTCATTCTTTTGTTTACATTCTTTCACACATAGTCATCCACCAAACCATTATTTCCTGCCCTGGCACTGACACGTTATCCTTTTGGGGAAATTCTTGCTGTATTCCCATGATATTAATCAGCTGCTTCACAGGGCTCTCGATGTGCGTGTACACGCCTCAGTTGATACTTTTCTTAGCACACTAATGGCATTGTGCTAAGTGTCATTTTTTATAGACTGTTTTTCATCTCTGTTAGGTTGACGGTTGCTTTTTTCAGCCAAGAATCTGCTACTGTAGGGTGAAATGTTTGATTCCCAGTACTAAAGAATCAGATCTAAAAATGTAGTAGCTTAACATAAGTTAGGGTTAGGGTTAGTAGTTGATGAACTGAATAGGCTTTGCCGGTTATGGCAGTTAAACAAAACCCAATATTTAAGGTATAGCACCCTAAGTTTCCCTTTATTTCAATATTTGAAGTTATTTAATATTGAAAATGGTTGTGATTACAATTATCTCTAAATAATATAAACAAAGCTTGTTAGTAATTTTGGACAACAGACTAATACCTTGTCTACACTACTGTAGATATTTTTTTGAACCAATATTTCCCCCTCCATTTTTATAAATATCTCTGTCCACTTGACCTTAATTTTACAAAATCCAGACGGGAACACAAATGTGTCTACAAATGCTCAAACAACCAAGTAGTATTGGATGAGGCAGACACCTGTGAATAGTCATGTTGTGGTGAATGTAGCCGCAAACTTGCAATTAAACTTGGCATTGTTGTTGTTTCTGTACATGGATACACAGCAACCAGCGTTTTTGAAAAATCTACACTTTGAAAGGAAATCTCAATTTTAGTGACTTAAAACGTCTTTTGCATGTGGACAAGAGGCCAGAATTGCATTAGTGTTCTTTTCAGAGAAATGTGTGATGTTTTTAGATGTAAAACTTTATTATTTTTTTTTCTTTAGCAATTCATGGATCAATTGAAAACATAATAACAGGGACATAATTACACCATTGACAAAACATTACAAAAAAAGCTCATCTCGATAAAATATTGTGCTATGTTTTGGTTCTTCTTTTTCTTTGGCATTTTGTTTTGAACGGATTTGGGTTTAATAAGGTCTCAGTCAGGATAACCACAGATTTCCTTTGCCTATTAGATGCGTAAACTGCCTGTTAGAGACTGAGTGAATAAGTGAAGTAGTTAGGAAGGAATCTTGGATCTTTATTAACTCTGGCTATAGTGTTGGAATGAGATTGTAGGTACAAGCAGTCAAATTATGCTAGATGTAGGGTATTAATGTAGGGGTGTTTATGAGGATAAGAAGTTTACCCTGGAAATCAGACCAAACATTGAGCTCATATTTTTTTTGTTCTACTATATGGGTCTGACCCCCCCTCCCATTCAGATTGTTTACCATCCGTCCTGAAACTGGTTAATCAAAAATTGGTTGGATGACAGATGAGCAATGGGAGTGCTGAGACAAGAAACACTGTATGCTGTTCTGCTTTGCAACTACTGAAAATGCCCCCTTGAAATTAAAAATGAACTGAGGGGTTGCAAATGCAAATTGGTTTGGCGATGCCAGGCTGTAACAGGCTCAGATATCCAGAAGAATCTTTGTTTACAACCATTGTTTCTTTGCATTGAATGCAGTCAATAAAACAGTTTGGACATGGATGAGGATGTTTCTAGGACAGCTCCCTGTGGAGTTATTGTGGACAGGTCAAAATGGAAGCACACCTCGAACATCATCACATATATATTCTTGTAACGAAACATCTCAGGATCCACAAGCCCCAATGCCGAAAAGGTGGAAGAGGAGGGCGGACAAAAGGACCTGCTGCCTTCATAGCGAGGACCTGAATAAGCAGGGGTAATAAATAAAGGGATAGATGGATGGATGTATGAATGGACAGGGTCCATTTGTTCCGAAGGCAGTGCTGGCATGTTAAGAATGCCTATCATTGTCTTCTTAAGATAAAGAAAGCACAGCAGAAACAAAAAAGAACAATCCAGGCCAGTAATTGGGTTTTGCTAATCTTTGTGCTTTTGTGTATTTCTTTGCAGTAACTGTATTAGCCTTGCCAACGGTCCTATGATTGCATCAACATATTAGAACAGTCTTGCTGAAGCAAATTTAAAACTAGACACTTGGCAAATTAATGGTAATACCTGTTTAATGAGCGGACAAATATGACAAATGCAGATGCTTCTATACAGGGCACGGTAAAAGACGACCTGGCCTTTAATGTGTGTCTGTCCTGCTCCTGAAGCAACGGTGGTTAAAATTATGCAATGGCGGGAAATCGCCCAAATTAACATAGTGGAAAACATGAATCGATTATGTTCTGTCTATTCATCGATGCAGAGTCGCCAACGTCCGCATCGCGATGCATAAAAAAAAACACATAGATTTATAGGGCTGCAACAACTAATTGATTTAATCGATTATAAAAAATAGTTGGCAACTCATTAAGTAATCGATTAGTCGGGTCTGTTATAATGCACGGCACACACTGTGGCAACATCTCCTAAAGTGGGGGAAGTAAACCATCCAATCCCGTGCCTTGTTTAGCTGTAATGCCTTTGATGCAATTACGGTATCTGAACAAGCTTTTGCTATTGGGCTGTACAAGCCAGGTATGCAAGCAGGAGAGACTATTTTCCGTGGGGGGAAAGATAATGTGTGTGGCTTCGTCCTCCTACTCGGTCATTAGTCGTAGATACATGTAATTTCATGGTTAATTGGCTTTTGTTCAAATTGAACTTCATTAGTTTTTTCTGGAAAAAGTCCAAGTGTCAAACTGCCATATTCTGTTCCCTCTCTCTCAATCACACCCACATGTGAATTCAGTTCTCTATTCTTGTATGGACAGGCAGTAAATACAACACATGGGCCTGCCGATAACTGTGATGTATTCATAGCTCGACAAGATGTTTAGGGCTGTAGGACAGTCTTACTAATGATGACAAAGAGCATGGCTACTCCCCTTCTGAAGAGCCTCTCACAATATAGCTTCTAGCCATGTTAGCACACATGTGCCCAAACAGAAGTTTTTTTTAATGGCTATATATGTACTTCTAGTAACTAACAAATAATCACCACACTCCCTGTGTATCCAGCAGAGAAACAGAGTATAGCTGATTTTTCTGGGTTTTTAAGTCTGTTTACGAGCTCCACATCTTTGTCCATGATACAGTGAGCAGCTTTCTATGTTGTCCCGCTAATGCAGTCAATATTCCCCTGTGATGCCTGACCCTCTCGTCTTATAGTTCATAGCCACAGGGCTGTGACTCCTTCAGTCATTGCTCTCTCACTCTTCTTAAGCATTTTTTCAATATTCTTGGAGTGATGCTTTTATCAGCACTGGAGTGTGTATTTAACCTTTAACCATTGCAACTGAATGCCTAACCCCAGCCATTATATAACAATAACCCAACGCAAACTCTGAACTTAAACTTAAACCCAAGTCTTATCCTTCAAATGTTTTGAAGTAGTGAGGACAGGCCACTTCACTCATGCCACTGTAGTTACAGCCCTCTGAAAATAATGAATAACTTGAGCTGTATCATCTATGAGATGGATGAACACAGCAAGGTTTTAGACGGGATTTCATATTGTCCCTTATACAGAGTGTGCTGAAGAAGCAGAAAAGCTGTGTGTCTGCTGTAGAATATCCTCCAATTATTTGCTGTTGTCTCTTGTTTCTCTTCTTCCCTTGTACTGCAGTGATTAAGTTGGCTCAGAAATGTAATATCAGAAGTTTTACTTAATTTAATTCTTTGAAAACAGAGGCTGCAGGCTAAAACCACTTCCTTTCAAATAGTAAATTGATGATTGATTTTGGCAGTTTTCATCCCAATAATTTATTTTAACATCTAATGGAGGAGGCATGGTGCAGTATGAACAGCCTAAGGTAGCAGTTTTTACTCCATAGAATAGTATTGTTTTTTTTCCTTGTATTTAACAGCCATTATGAAAGCTTTTGAGGAAAGCTTATTATTCATAATATGCACAGGCTATCCTCTCTGTTGGTTAATTTCCTTTTTCTTATTAGATTTTTGTCAGATTGATATTGAAGTTGCTATTAATATGGATGAGGAATTCTCAGTTGCAGTAGTAGTTTAATTTACATACAATCTTAAGAGAATTCTCCCTTTCCAAGCTGAGAAGCAAATGTGAAAGAGTGGTGTTTGTGTGGAATGAGGGCTGGGAGAAGTTAAACAGAAGTCTATCTCAGACTAACATGTAGACAGAGCAGGGGAGGAGAGAAGCTGACGCAGCACAGATTTACTGAAGAGAGAAAGCAGCGAGGAGAGAATAAGCCTGACAGTAAGGAAGGGAGTAAATCAGAGCTGAGAGGACTGAGAAATTGCAAGGACCCAGAGCAGGGACGGGGGGGGGGCTGTTGATTGATGGGGGAATCACTAGTCTGTTGTTTATCAGTGGAGTTAAGATGGTGTTAAGTAGCTTTACGTAGCGGGGAGGGAGAAGTATAAGACAAGCAGAGGAGGGCTGGGAGGACGGTTGAGAAAGAAATAACTATGGTGAGGTGGAGGTCTGCGACTTAAAGGGGACATAGCATGCAAATTCCACTTTGTTAGTGCTTCTACAGGTTAATGTGGGTATCTGGCATGTCTACCAACCCAAAAACTCTGGGAAAAAAACACTTGCGCGTTTTGTTATGGTTCCTCTAAGTCAGAAACGTCATGCTTGAGCGACTCGATTGAGCTTCCTGGGTTTTGTGTCGTAACAAGGCACTGGAAGTCTCCCTACATGGTCTTGGCCCACCTCCCACCTCACCGTCCCCCCACACTCATTACGCCGGGTTTACACTGGAGGCTGCGAGGCAGCGCAGCGCTGTTCCCAAGCGCGCAGCCGCCTGGCTGTTCACACGGGACGAGCATTTCTCCGCTGGTCAGCCCGCGATTCACTCACATGTGGCATTTGTCTGGATCGTTGGGACTGGGAGGCTGCAGCAGCTGCTCGGGAGCGACCGCTCGCTCTCCCGTGCGTGAGCTGGAATTTGTGTCAGCGCCACACAGCCAGCAGTGTGGAAGACTTCCGCAGTGTTCAGCACTACTGTACCAGTGGGACAAACACACAGAGCCCCCCCACTCGTTATGCCGGGTTACACCGGACGCGGAAGTGCCGCCGGCGGCGCAGCGCGCCGTTTCCAGCGTGCAGCCGCCTGGCTGTTCACACGGGACGTGCCTTTCTCCGCGCTGGTCAGCCCCATAGACTGTGTATATAAGGTCAGCCCGCGATTCTACTTCCTCCGCTTACCCCTTGAATGTCGGGGTTCGGGGTAAATGATGGTCTTCAGCCCCCCACCACCCCTCTCTTTCTCTCTCTGTCTGTCTGCTTGTGTGCTTGTAGTGGATGGGCAGAGGGGGACATTTAATTATGTGATTGGGAAAATTAACTCCAGGACAACAAGGGAATACAAAGTATGGGATGCATATTTGATAATTTATATCATATAAAATATGTAATTTATATCGTTTAAAATCATGGGGAGAGAGGGGGGAGGGGGGAGCTGGCTCATTAGCATTTAAAGGAACAGGCACTCAAAACAGGTCACTCTGTGGAGGGCTGTTTTATACAGGGTAAAAAGGGTGCTGTTTTAAATGATCCTTGTGGTATTTTGACCAAAGTATGTTACAGACATTTCATTAAGACCCCAAGGAACCATATCAACTTGTGGTAAAATGGGCATGCTATGTCCCCTTTAAAGGTGTAAAGCAGAAATCACATACTCGAGAATATTGACAATAAAAAAAATGATACGGTAGAGATAAAGTGACAGAATGATCACTAGGTACAAAGCAATACATCTCCTGTGAGTTATATTTGCTGTGTTAATGTATGTCCATGTTCTGTGAAAATGTGATTGTGACTGATTCCTAAATCTCAAAATAATCCTAACTTTCGTCTATTGTTTCTTCTACACTTTGCACTGCCACATAAATCCCTGTCCACTATACATTTTTATTTTTCATACTGCCAGTAAAATATACCTCATCCTTGTGTGATTTAGCGTAAAGATTTTGCTTCTTGGAGGGATGTTTGTCTCGCTTTAAAGAAAAGGCCCACATAGCAAGTTCACCCTTTGATTTTCTAAAGCCAGAAGAGGAGCTCTGCTAACATTATCCAAGGCACCAAGCCTGCGAGAGAGAAAATGAAATGTCCCCCAGCTAATGTCAGCACAGGATGGAAACAACTAGACCCCAAACCTTGTCAGAGAGAGAGCAGAGGCCACATTAGCAGGAACAGCCAAGAAGAAAATTGATAGCACGACAACAAAATGACCAGAGAACGCTTGAGCTGTAAGGAGAGGAAGGACACCAGGGGAACACATGGAAAATGGCCAAACAGGAGGGTGAGATACTGTATCTGAGTAGGGAAATCAAGACTATCAATAAGCAGTTCAAAAAAGCAATTACTCACAAAAACAATCTTTCCTGTGGGTTTTTTGAGGTTATCTGTTCAGAACAAGAAGGGCAGAATACTCTCAGAGACTGAGAAAAGAGAAGGAGCCCAGGACTGCTCAGTTCATAAAGGATTCATGGAATATTATCAATATTCGGTTGGGTGAAGCAAGATCTGGGAGATTGACCACACCATAACACGTTTCCTTACTGAAGGAATCTGACTTCTCAAGATTAACTACTTGCAGCCCATTTTTCTCCTGAGCATTGCAGGCAATCTCTTGTTCTCTGTCTTGCCCAAAAGCCTGATGACCTACAGGGTGAGAGGACCAGGTATTTCATTACGTCTTGATCGGTGGATTTCCATTTCGATTCAATATTGTTGCAGATATTTCATTGTACAATACCAATTTTGCCTGGATGTTAAAGAAATTCTCAGAGAATTAAAGCTGTAACTGAACAAGGAAACCTCTAACTTGGTACATTAATAAATATATTAAGGTAGGCCTGACACAATCACATATTTTGTTGAACTATATCTTGTCCCAGAAATTATTGCGATAAATTATATTTTTGTCATCATTGTGAAACCATTTTAAACCACTAACATTATAGCATAATCATGCAAGTACACCATTTATAAGAGCAATTAACTTAATTCTAAAGAATATTCAGTCTGACATTTGAATGAGAATTAAAATTATTAAAATATCCAAAATAAATAAAAAATAAACCCCACACTTTTTGTCACACTCTGGAGCCCTAGCTTTTATTTAACCTTTATATAACCAGGAAAGTCTAATTGTGATCTCATTTTCAAGGGAGATCTGGCCAGATATGCAGCAGCACCGGTAAAAACACAACCAAAATGAGATCAAAAGAACCACAAAATATTCTAGCTACACAACCAGGTAAGATAAAAACAGCAACATCTTATAGAATCTGCCTCAAGACATTCCTGGAAAACATGTTCTCCTCGTGCCTTAATTAACACTTAGTATTCTGTTCAACTCCTGTTACTTTTGCTAAAAGGGCGGTAGTGTGTCCACTGTTTTCCCCCTTTGTCTTCTCTCATTCCGGTTCTTGAGTCTTTCCTTATATGTTGATTTTATCACACACGTCTTTTTCAGGGAATGAGTGTTAAAAAATAAACACGCAGTTTTAGGGTGTGTCAGCCAGTAACTACAGATAAATCTTCACTGCAGAAATGACTGTCAGAAATGTAATGGAATTGGTCCTGTGATCCATTTCCAACCCTCAGAGAGGCTTTAGCCTTGTGATCATAGAGATAACATCTCAGTTTGTCTACACAGAATACCAATGTCATACTTATCCTTGTCTCTGGCTGCAGCTCTTCTGCAGAAAACCGTGAGTTAGGAATCCAATATAGTGCAGTGTGAGACGACTTGGGAGGAAAAGGCAAGGTCTTTAAATGTATCTGAAAATCCCACAGGTTTTCCTCTTTGTGAGTTTCCTAATGAAACAGGTGTTCCCCTTATCCTCCTGATATGAGAGCTGGAAATGAGTTCACTCCTGCCTCATTTACATTTATATGGAACAAAGCAGTGGAAAACTAAAAGGCCTTTTCATCACATTTCCTGTAATTTAACTTGAAACAATGTGATTTCCTTTTCTACTTAAGTAAAGATTAAATAATCCTTACTAATAATTTAACAACTGACTGATCATGGTCAAGGGTCACATCTAAACGAGTTACTTTATGTCACAACAACACAGGATTAATCGGTATCGAACAAAAATCCTGTGAAATTTGGTTAATCTGTGTTTGTGTTAATGTTTACAGGTGATGTTTTGTCTGTGTTTGAGCTTGGAGCACTATGAGTAATATGGAGTAGAAGACTAACAGCAGGTTGTTAACTAATTTATCATGTCATGGTGTTTCTCTGTAGAAATAGCCAAGCGATACATATATTCGCCAACAAACTGAAACCAATTAATCTGAGGCTAGCTGACGGCTAGCTGGGGCTTCATCGGATCAATGGCCTATGAATCCAGGGCTCCAAGTGATAAGTAAAATTTTGGCATATTGAGTGTGTCAATTCAATGTTTTCCCAAAGTTTATGTAGAGGTTATATTGATGTTGCCACTGTGAGGCAGTTGATTTTCTCTCATCAGGGTTTAGCCATATAATGCCTCTAGTTATCTACAGTATAAGGGTCTTTATTGATACTTTTATTTTCATTTTAATTATTTTTCAATAGAAACAACAGGATTCAGTGTTTCCCCTAGGATGGAGTTGTACCATCTACTACAATGGTGGACAGAATTGCATTATTAATGAATTGTGGTTTATTTGGTAGCACTTGGCAGTGTGACTGATTTTACTCATTTCATTAGTATTGTACAAAGTTGGAGGAACGCTATTTGATAGATTTACCTTTCCTGACAGGATAACGTAGGACATTTAGGCTGAAAACATGGTGTCAATGACGCCATTTGAGTCGAATTTGAAGGTCGGGGCTGACAGACACTTGGATGACACCACACGAGCAGCATGGAGCCGTTTTATTTTTTTTTCCATTGTTTTTTTCCATTTGAACAAGTGGTCACCATTTACTTCACTTGTATTGAATTTGGCTGCAATGCTGTTTACCCCTGAAACTCCAAAAGTGTTTTGTGGACTCAAACACTTCACCCACCCCTTCATTGGCACAGTGGTGAATAGATAATGAGTTCATTTTAATTTTTGGGTGAACTATCCCCTTAAGGTTTTACATTTGTAAATCGCCTGGTGTCCAGACTGAGCCTGTGTAACCAGTGTTACCCTACTTCATCCAATAGCTCTGTCATGCTACAGTTAGATGGTGAATGTATCAGTGACTTTTCTGCACAGCAATCCGGTGACATACTCTAACTGTTGGACCCCTAGGCCTGTGTATTGTCTGAAGTATCCGCCATGTAGCCGCCTCCCATAGCCTGGCACATCTGCTACCTCCGTGACGGTGCCAGTCTCTGTGTTGCTAATGGTTTCTTTTGGTTTCTTTTCATAAATTAGACATTAAGAATGGTGGGTATGGGCATGTGAATGTGGACTGAGAGGTATATGGAGCTTGATCATTTTTTTCCTATTATTAATACTGATGTCTTGCCTCTATCATGTAGCCAATTATGTTGATTTCATCCGTCAGTCAAGTATTTTACCATGGCGATGAGTATGCATTTGTCTGCTGCTGTAGATAATTAACCAGGTCACACAAGGGTCCATCAGAGGATTTTACCTGTAATGAAAGACTACGTGGAAGCAGCATGTATCCTATTAGGCCACCAGTAGCAGATCCCAGCCAAGTGAATCAGCTTTGGCAGTCTAGAACTCTTGCCCTGTTTAATAGAGTTTAACAGAAACACAGGCTAATTGTCCACATCCCTGTTTGGATTTGCCTGCAGCCGTCACTCTCGAAAGCAGCAACAATGATCAGCTCGATAGAAAAGATAAGAGTTAAATATTAATTAATAAAATGAATGTGTAAATTGGGTGAAGAATTAAAAAAAAAACAGTATGTGTGCTGAGTTAGTTAGTTCTGACATAGAACAATTACATTTATGGAGAGTGACTTGGTGCACTAATACAGGAAGCATCTGTTTTATTCATTGCCTTCAGGAACATTTGAAGGAGCTGCTCCCCAGTATGTGATACATTACTGCCAATGTTTCACAGATGCTTTCCAAAAAGTACAATTTCTTTTCTGATCACACTGTTTCTTATGCTCAACCCTCATCATGTTATCTCACAGTTTTTCATTCTCCCTACCTGTCTATGCCACTCAGCGTGCTGTGCTCCTGCTCTCAGGACCTATGTCTCTAGACACCGTACTTGAATGGCTGATTTGAATAGGGCACATAATGACCCAGATACTACCCACAGTACTGTGACAAAGTCGGATGTGTGGCAGGCCGGAGGCAGAGGGGATGTGGTTGTCCCCTGCAGCAATAAGCTGCCCACCTGTGTAGAGGCAGGTGTTTTAGCTCAGGACATGTCCACACACACCGGAGGAGGTGAAGGATTTTGTTCCTTTCTGCTGTGCCAGCTGGCGCATTGTCCCAGGTCTTGTCAATTTCCAGTGGGGCTAAGTGATTCATTGTGTGGGTGGTATTTGTTCCCTCTGTTGCATTAGCAGATTTATCTTTTAAGACCAACAGTTAACAAAACCAACGATATATCAGTTGGCCAATAAAATCGTGTTGATATGAACCTTTCACAGAAATATCTGAACCATCGGCTATTTTCCTCTTACATATCAGTATTGGAAATCTGTTTCAGCATCACCCCCAAAAAATCTATATCAGTCTGGCGCTACTTGAATGTGGAGAATCTCACCTGTGCCACTGTCAGCTTTGCTTCAGGAGATTTTGACATTTTTAAGTTGTCACATGTTATTGCAAAGTGGTTGTTTGTGGTTGTATTGTTTCTGACATTTGGTGTTGGCAAGAGGAACTCCTTCTTTAATAATAATAATAACTTTATTTGGATAGCACTTATTTAAACAAGGTTACAAATTGCTTCACACAAAAACAATCCATGGCAAAATGAGGAATGAATTTAAATGGAAGGTATTCAGTTTATTTTAGTTTTAAGAGCCAGATCATAACATAAAAAGTTCAAGACCTTAAATTTATAGAGAGACCCAACAGCTCCCACAATGAGCAGCACTTTGGAGACTCTGGAGAGAAAAAACTCGCTCATTAACTGGAAGAAACCTCCAGCAGAACCAGTCTCAGTGTGGGCGGCAATCTGCCTCGACCGGTTGGGGGCGAGCAGAGAAAAAATGGGGAGGAGAGGTGGGTGGCAAAGAGGGAGTAGAAAAGGGAGATTTTTTTCCGTGAATGAGATTCTAAACAGATGGGAAAATATTTTGAACCTCTCAGTTTAATCAATCTTTCATTAGTCTTTTTTTGTGTGTAATAGGTTGGGCGGGCTGCTAGTTGCACCTGAAGCCTAAACTCACAGAAGTGAACACGTGTTGTGATTGATTGCCACATTTTTCAGATTCACCAAATGCCAGTTAAGACAAATCCAGTTTGTTCTATTTAATCTGATTATGTCAATTGACTGACCAGCACATCCTTTAAGAGAGCTGTAGAAATGCTCCATTTACCCGGACACACACACACACACACACACACACACACACACACACACACACACACACACACACACACACACACACACACACACACACACACACACATGCTACATAGAATTATAACAAAAGCACAGAGTCTGTGCTCAGATGTTATTGATATGTGTAATCATGGAGTGCCCCACTCTAATGGAGGAATAGTCGATGCCTCTCAGGAAGTCTGGCCTTTTGAAATGTCACAGTCGTTTCAGAGGACCGTCCTTTAAAAGAGGAGATTTCAGTCCTCCGTCTTCCACTTGTCTTTTCACTCCCTTTTCAGTCTGTCTTGTGTCTTTTTGCACACCAGTCTTCATTGTTCATCCTCTCTGTTTGAATCCATCTTGAATCTCTGAAGAATATCACCATGTGCTTTTTGATTCTGACACAGGTAACAGGGAGCAAAACTGTACTCTGGTAGTTAAAGGTGTAGTGTCACACTGACCGTTTCTGAATGCATATTAATAAATGTGTGAATGGACATGTATTATTATTTTGTCTATTAACTGTTTAATATCAGCAAATGCCCCTCATGATATCCTACTTCCTGGGTGACCTGTTTAAATGTCTTGCTTTGCCAGTTTTTAAGTGTTAACTATAATTCATGACAAAGATGACTCCTAACTCCATCATATTTGAGAACCTGGTACGAGCAAAAGTTCAGTATTTTTTACTCAAAGTTTAAAATGATTATAAAACCAAGTCTAATTGTTTTTCTCACCCCTAATTGCTGCAGACATGGTCTGTTTGTTTTACTGTACATTGGTTTTGAACTAAGGGAAGAACAAACCTTAACATTTCTTTTTGGGGACCGGTTTTTTATAAGAGTGTACAGCATATATTTCTCCTATTCAGACCCAGTGGGACACAGCTGATATGAGTCTCATACACTTGACCTTAACATAAAACCTTTAAGCACTCAGACAGGGAGTGAAGTGCTTTGCCTCACCAAAGGTCACTCCCACAGATTTCTCCCACTCGGGTGCAGCGCTTGGCAGCAAGAAGGAAAGGGGTGAACCCAGCAGGCTGCAGCTTCACGACCTCAGGCTGAATACATTCCTGGACAAATATAGCCTTGATCTCTCTAAACACTACAGCTTCAGGCCTGTGAAAGCAACTTTACAGATATAAGATTGATGTTAGGTTTTTATAGTCATTTACAGTTCATAAACTTTGACTTAAGTGATATTTAATTTAGATGTAGATTATGGTCACATTTTTAAAACATCATGCTGCATTCAGGATATGAGACAAGCCCTTTTATGTGTTTAAGAAAACCCAAAATGCTACCTGGGGTATGTGAATATCTTTTCTATCTGTATCAACATTTTAAGACTTGACATACTGTAAATTTAGGATTTTTTTCATTACGTTGATGGAAAATATAAAGCAAACTAGAGGTATAACATTTTCTAGGAGACAGCGTTGTATGAATATATTGGAGAAGCAGTATTAAAAAAGTCTAATACCATGTTATTAGTCTGCCTGAGAACATGCACATTGTTTCTGGCAGTGAGCCTCATGGGTTTAACAACATTAGCAGAATGGGATATCACATATTAATTTATACTCCGGTCTGTTGGCCCTTTGAGATTGTGCTCTTACTGATCTGTAACGTTCATAATCTGTGTGACCTCGAATGTGACTCCCTCAGTCACTCCTGCTTTGTCTTTGATTCAGTCAGGCGCACACTACGCCCTTCTTTCATCTCCGTCCCCATTGCTTGCTTGTTTTGTCTCCCGGCTGGAGCAGTGTAATGAGATGAGAACATGCAGTGTCACTGTTTACAAAGATGACTGCCAACCTGACATTCAACTGTCCATCAGCTGTCAACATGAATACTTATTACCCCCCTGCTCTGTCTTCTTCCTGTTATTTATCGCTGTCAGTCTCCAGCCCAACATGCCTTTTCCCCCCCGGTGCCCCTCCTCTTCTTTCCATTCTTTTATCAAATCACTCCATCTCAATCTTCCAAGGCTATCAGAGATGTCAGCTTTAACCATGCTTCCTCTTCTATTTCTTCCCCTTTACCTCCTTAGCTCCTACCTTTCCTCTCACATTTCTTCATCCCACTCTCCTGCTTCGAGTGAACTCCGCAGTCGCCTCAGATCTAATAAGATATCAAGATTGTTTGAACTGGAAACTGCTTTTTCTCCCTCCCCCATGTTTCCTCCTACCACTAGATCACATTTATCTTCATCCTCCGCTCGTCCCATTCTCCCTGTGTGTTTCCTGTTTCTTCTTGTGCCTGTTTTATGTTGCTCCATCTTCTGTCTCTGTTGTTTATCTTCCTCCTTTTCACTCACTTTGAAAAAATGTCCATTTCTTACTTGAGATAAATGTATCTGTCCCTCAGTCACAAATTATTAAGAGTGATTGGGGAAGTATATATACTCCAATAACTTAGAAATATCGTCCTAAGTGATGCTACTTGAACTGTTACCTGGATTTCTATTGATCTATTCTCAATTCACTACAGAGGAAGTTTAAAGAAAAGTATCTTTTCACTAGAATAATCACTTGATTATATGAGTGTACCAAAATATTTGCAGGTCTTCCTTGTGTGGACCAAAGATATAATGGAAAGGACCATTTCTACTTTTTTTAATCGACAGAAAACTGGTGTTACTAGTTCTTCTTTCCTCCCAGACTGGGTAGATGAAGACCTTCATCTCTCTGTTCATCTCTTTGTGATGCATTTTCCTGTTCTTCATCCCCCTCTCCCTTATTTTCCTCTCACCTTCTATCACCTTTATCTTGTCATGGTCATTTATCCTCATCTCATTTTCCCCTGTGGCGAATAAAATCAAAATGTCACATCCTGTTGACACATCCTTTGCCTGCCCAGACTCAAAATCCTCGCGAGAGCCCCCCACCTTTGAAAACACAAGAAAATGTTTTCATCCATACAAAATGCCCTCTATGGAAAAGAGAAGCAATTTCTAGTTTGTTTCATTTCCTCTCTCTCCCTAAAAGTGATGCATCCTCAGTTTGCTGACGCAGACAAAAGTTAACACAGAGGCTGAGTTTGAATCTTCCGGGATCCTCCATCATTTAACTGCTCCTGTCACCAGTCTTGATTTGCCTGAACTGATTTGGCACACAAATGTATGGAGTGTATGGAAAATGTGAAAGAGGCCAGGTTATTATGATATTTTGTATTCCTTTTCTGATATTTTTATGTTTTTATTATGTGCAGTTCTTTTTGTGACGCACTCATGCAAAAGTTGAAAAGCCCTACTGTTACTGTGAGCTCTCAGAACAATTACACAGGTCCCCAAACTCACAATTCATAATCAAGCAAATCACTTGTCTGATTAAGTAATTAAAATGGGCTGTGCTGTTCCTATCCCCCAGAAGAGTCCAAAACGTTGTTTGAATTGTGTAGTGTTGGCCTCTGTAATAAAATAAATATAGTCACTGTGTATTGACAGTGAATTTCTGCATTTAACAGCACACTACAATATGTAAATATCATCAATGTGAAGCTGTGAACAAGACGTTAATATGGGACTGTTTCCAATTGTGTGGTTCTTTTGTTATATTAAACGAAACCACAGACAACTCAAACAATGAAATACAATATAGTTTATTGAAATCAAAATAACTCAAACAGCCCTACTGTGTCATTGTGCTGCTTTATATTGTTTGGGAAAAGAATAATACAATGTTATATTACATCAGGACTTTGGAAGACAGGAACTGTGATAGGTTTCATAAACAAGGTAAAAGTTCCTTTGAAACACCGTCATTCAGCACAACTGCCATTTGTCAACAAGCCCAGAGAAAGGCTCCCTTGTGGCATTGGGTTGAGGTTTTTGTCCATTTACTCTGATATATCATTAACTTACCTTCCATTGTCATTGAGCTCTTTTTCCCTCACTGTTGAGGTTACAGGGTGGCAGACAGGTTTCTCACTTGTCTCTTTTTGGAAACGCCTCAGCCATCCCTTGGAGGCATATCTACTAAAAATTAGACATTTCCGGCTGTAGTTCACACCAGACTTCTGTGGTCCAGATGAAACATTTTGTGTCAGCACCCTGCTCTTTTTTATGTTTTTCTTGCCCTTGGCAGATGTGCCAGCAAGTTAATATTGGAGTCCAGTCCAATATTGGTATCTGTATTTTGACAGATTTGTCTCCCTTATCGGTGTTGATTGTAGTGTGAAACCACTTGAGGTACCCCTCCACATTTTGGCAGTTAATACGAGGTCCCCAGGAGTTCAGCAGAAGTTATTACACAGTGGTCATCATAAGCTGAGCTTTCATTACTCGGCAGATCATTTTTTTTCTGCTGGCCAAATCCCTCCGCATGTCCCTCTGAGCTCTGGACCGTCTCGTCCACAAAGTCAGCCTTTAATTTTGTGATCATAATAATGTATGACAGGCAGAAAATTAGACCATTGAATCAAATAAGGACAATCATTTCCACTACACTGTATTATATTATGTGTGATTGACAACATCTTTTTGGATGTTGGATAAAGATAAGATACTGTCAAATACTACGATATCATTGACAAATGAAACATTTTTTAAAAATATATTAAAATCAGCAATCAAACACTTTGCTCTGAGCAAAACTGATCAAGCAACAAATGCAAACTAATGTCTGACAGTAAAAAAGCATCCTGAGGAGGGAACATGCTGCAAATGGTTTATTTCATGGCAAGATGAGAAACAGTTGTTTCAGCATCAAGTCATCTTCAGTGTGAAATGACACAATTTCCAGAAGTACTTGAACGGGTACACATTTTTTGTGTTTGCCAGTAGCTATTCCTATTTTCTCTGTAATTTCCTCTATATATTTTGAGCTAAGTAAATAATAACACAAAGAGTAAAACAGGTAATAAAGAGCCTGTACTGGATTACTGCTATTAACAGGATGAGTGTAATGGAGAACAAGCAGTGTTACTCAGTGTTACTCAGAGTCCAACATTTTTTATTTTTAGTGTTTGGTCCAAACTGTGTTGGCAGCTTCAGAGAAATGAGGTTAGTTATAAAGTGAGTTAGTAAATAGGTTAACTAAAAAATTAATTAAATTTCAATTATCATATACCACCATAAAACAACAACAAGCAATACAAGGTCCTAATGGACATTTGTATTATATCATGTAAGGTTAATTATGGGGATTATTATGATGCAGATCTCAAATTTCCTGCTGTAAACAGACCTGAGTAAAGCTACAAGGCCATATATGCTCTGAAGTAAATTTTATTGGGGAAAAACACACTACAGCTCAAAATTCTTACAACTACTCTCACTCTTCTGTATCTACGCTGCAGAAAACAAATAAGTAAACTATCATTTATTGGTTTTCACAGTTTTATCCCACTTGCAGCTCAGTTACAGCAACATCCAGTAAAGTCAGGTGAAGAAACAAAAAACTGCAAGTTGCAACATATCCAATACGTGGTAGGGTGGATGCTCGGAGTTTCACATGCAACACATCTTGGCAAAGATCATCACTTCACAGGTGAAAAAAAAAAAGCACCCAGTGACTTGTGTGATGGAGGTTGCATGTGTCAGTATGCATCACTTGTGGTTCAGCTTGAGGGCTAGCAGTGAAAAGGAATTTGCTTCAAGCAAAAGTTGATAGATAAAAAATAAACAAGATAATAAAATAAAAACACATTTATCTTCAGCATGAAGTGACCTTTTTGTAATGTAATCTAATTCAAAGTAAAGAAAGAGAATGTTCAGTTTGAATCAGAAAAAATGTTTTCTTTCAGCTGCTTTCATGTGGAATAAAGTAAATAGTAAATACATTTTTTGTATTTCAGGTCGTCTGTAATACAATGCAACACCTGCCTCCAGCCTTGATGGATGTCCCTGAAATAGGCTGTGAAAGTGAATGACATATTGATTTTGTTGCATATTAAAATTTCAGAGTACTCCACTGTTGACAACTGTCAAGAATGCTTCAGGCCACAGAGGATCCCAGTCAATAAGATGCCAGGCTTACAACAGCAGGTCTTAAAATAGTACATACTTGGTAGAATTTACTCAGACATTGCAGCCAAACAACAAAATGACAGCTTAATAGAAGCCATAAGCTGACATGGCTAAAACACTTTCTGGCAGTTCCCACTTAATTCACTGAATTATAGGCTGAGCTTGCCTCTGCACACTTTTTGACTTATTTATCATGTAGTTTCAGCTGTTGGGGTAAAATGGGGATGCTGTACTTACATCACAGTTGTAAACATGGCAAGTTCTTACAGCATTTGAACAATACGTTAAAAGTTTAAGTACTTTGAGTTAATTAATTTCAAGGTTTTTCCTGCATAGAGAATTGCGAGTCGGCCGGCCTCCACCTCCCGACAAAATTCTTGTAATTGTTTTCACGGAAAACATTATAGTTGAAACCGGATATAATGATCAACCATTTATATAGATAAAAGCTTGGGACAGAATTGTCTTTGCATCGTAATTGGGTCTTTTCACACACATTTGGACTGTAAAGTTTATTTTGAACAGTTATTACCCGCTATATAAGTAATGTACTGCTCTTCTCTGTGTCTCCATCATTCGCGCTGTGCACTTCCAACCGAATCAAGTCAAACCGAGCACTCAGCCTCAGTTAACTAATTCTGTTGTTTTTACCCAGTTTGAGTTTACACTTGTGTCCGATGACAGTGTGTTGTGTGTGTGTGTGTGTGTGTGTTGGTGTGTGTGTGTGTGTGTGTGTGTGTGTGAGCAGAAGTATCAATCATGATGTGGTGATCTGTGTTGATATTGTGAAGTTATAAAAAAAATGTTCACGGCCATTGAGAAATTGCCCCCAATTCTCACTTGATTAATGAAAATCAGGAAACATTTTCCTAAGGAGTTTATGGTCTCGATCTTTGGTTTTAAGTCTTCCTCAGCACAGCATGATGATCATTTAGTAAATTATAGTCTCATTTAGACTAAAATAGACGATAAAGCACGGTTTGTATTGGGGCATGGATACTGTGTGATTAATAGGTACCACTTTCCAATGGGCGTGCAGTGTCTTCGACCTCTTAGTCAGACTCACCAGCTGCTCTTCCAAATATGGTTACTTCTGGTTTCAAAAAACCATGAAGTTCCTGACCAAAATGGCAAAACCCGAGCTTTCAAAATAGAAGCTCACACACCAGTGGGTAAAGTCGCAGTGCAGACAAGTGATGGTTGTGGTTTATCTTATTTCCTTGTCCCATCTGTTTGGAAGATAAATGGAAGCTCAAGATTAAAAAGTCACACACATTATCACTCCTTAGTCTTAAAATGGAAAACAATCTGTGACATTTTTTTTCCATTCCATTTTTTATCCTCATTTACCAGAAGAAAAGTTTAAATCAGATGATGAATAGATAATGAAACATTATGAAGATATAAACCTGTCATCCTAATTATCTAGGCCTTTGGAGCGATACCAAGCGTATGAGCACGAACAGCATGTTCAGAGCTGAAGAGGGCTCTTAACATAGACGATCAAAACAAATTTCATTCTCAACCCGCGACTAGATGCATTTAATTTTGCAGGGCAAAGCACTTCACAATTTAACATTGTGTAACAAAAAGCTTTGTGTATAGTAAAGGTAAACAACAGTTTATTAATTTGCTTTAATTCTGTCTTTTTCAGGGAGGGTCAGAACAAATGGAACAAATGGAATAGAAGTTCAGAGACCCGGATGTTTTTTTCCCCTTGTCCAAACAGAGTTAAATGGGATTGTGGGTAAAATACACTTTACCCCTGCTGTTGGATCAGCTTCCACTGGTTTGACAGCTCATGTTTTCCATCACAAGTAAATTGCATGCATTTGCCCTTTGATGCATTAAATAGAGTAAGATAAAGTGAACTGGGGTCAAGCTTTTTAGGGCACAAATGCATGGGAAATTCCATTTAGCCAAAAGCAAGTGCAGGGAAGGGTCTAGCAGGAGAGGAGGGTACAAGGATGGCTGCCCTTTGGGTTAAGCGACAGAATCCACCCACTCTGTGTTTTATTCTTGTGACTAACAATATTTTGTGTTTGGTGACTATTTGATATAATGTGATTTAAAGCATTGAATTGCTGCCTATGAAATATGGAAGAGCACTTTAATGTTGAATTATGCTTGTCTGCGTGCTGTAGGAGGACATCAGCGAGATCTACAGCATTTCTTGTCGGGGCTGAGGAGGAGGGCTGCACAATTAATTTGAATCTTGCTTTTGATTCATTGCAATCCAAGTTTTACTTGACAAGGATTCTGTTGTATTTCTATTAGCAAGGAGATCCTTGAATCAAGCCAACAGTTCCAGATTTTCTCCAGTAAATCACGATTATATGACAAGCTGTGCATGGACAAACAGGGTAGAGAGAAAAGTCCACCATCTGTGAGAAGTAAGGTTGTGTTCAGACCATAATTTTTACTTTTTGAAAAAACACAGAACCCTCGTCTATTTGAGTTGGTCCACTCCGTTACCGCAGTAGGCTCTCGATACAGAGGAAGCTGTCAAAAAATAATCCAGAAAATGTTCTACAAGTCCACTAGCCTCATATTGTACACCATGGACCCATATTTAATGTGTTTTGAGATGCTGTTTGTAAACCTGGCTTGTCTGGTCACACCTTATGTGTTAGAAAGTGAGAAAACTCGTGAACAAATAGCTACCACAGTGGAAGTTAGGGCCTTACCACTGTACTGTTACACTTAACTAGCTGTTGCATATTTAAAAAAGTGAATAAACATCAGGCTTTACCTCAACTTTCCACAATAATACTACGATAGTGGCTATAGACCTAATTTTATCTGTCATATTGGTGTCTAGATGGATTTGCAAGTCAAATCTGGTTTCAATAAATTGGTCATTGGGACCAATCCCGCAAGTGTTCCTGGCTGATAAAGCCCTCGGTCACTTGTTGCCAGCGGCCAACAAAAAGTCCATGCACTAGAGTCTCTTCAGAGCCAAGTCTCCATGGACTGCCAGCTCTGCTGAGCGAGCCATTGTCTCCAGTCAGACAGTTAAGAATGATAACTAGAATGGGCATTAATATGCAGTATCCAACGATCAGAATCGTGCAGCTGTGATATAAATCCGTATTCCTGAGTGGGTGGCACCACACGACTGGTTATACTGGATAGTACTGGCTTCTGTGAAGGTTGTAATGTCAAATGTTTCTTTTCATGCTTCCTTGAAGGGGATTCTTAATACTTTGCAACAGCATACAAGCAGCGGAATAGGGTAGGGTTTATTCCTCTAGATATTTTCTAATGTGACTAATAATAGATTACGGCTTCACTTTCCTTTAGTAACTTTCAATAGTAAGAATTTGTGGTGGCAATTTCTGTTTAATAATACACAATTACACATTGTCTCTCGGTAAGTTCAATTCTAACACCTGCAGGTGGGCTCACCCCACACAGCCACCTAGTGTAACATGTATAGAATGAGCACAGAGCAAGTTAGAATTACTTCAGTTATACAGGAAGAATCTTCTTCACTGTCTGTCCAGGGTGGGTAGACATCCTGTCTCTATCTCTGTCCCAAACCCCTGGTGTGACTTCTGGTGTGAGAACCACATCTGTTCATACATTCTTCTACATACATGTCTGTTCTTCTATTAAACATTACACAAATGCAAAATCTGCCAGTACAAATTAAAGAGGCACGATTACAATATATTTACGATAAAAAAAAAGAAGCATTTATTTATACAGCCTGTGCTTTTGTTGTTCACCACTATGTTTTCTGGTGACCAATAATCAGACCATGTTATACTTGCAATATGTATTTCAAAGCCTATTCTTTTGCTGATTTTCGACATTTCACTATATAATGAATTGAGAAATCCACTTAGCTGTCGTCTAGCTGACTTATAACCAAGTTGAAAACAGCAGCCCTTTGTGTGTGTGTGAGAGAGAGAGAGAGAGAGAGAGAGAGAGAGAGAGAGAGAGAGAGAGAGAGAGAGAGAGAGAGAGAGAGAGAGAGAGAGAGAGAGAGAGAGAGAGAGAGAGAGAGAGAGAATTGCCTGCAGGGCCTTGCTAACTTGGTTCCCTGTGGTATCTGTGTATGTCATCATTTTAAATAAGCTGTGCATCCTGTCAATCTCTATCAGAGCACAGATAGAATTGAATAAATGTGAGTTACCACTAGCATCTGCTTCACTGGTCGTTGAATCTATAGGGGCATTAGCGGACAGAGATTACCAAAATTCAAAAAAAGTCACAATACAGATTTTTTATTTGAGTTCTTTTTGTTTTTACAGTATTCTAGGTACCGACCTGCCGCTGCAGGAATGTTTCCGCCGCTGCTCCGGCATTGTGGCAGGCTCATAGTGCATGTCCAGTGTCCTTGTACCATCCTAGAAGAAACACTGTGTGTGTGCGTGCATGCATGCGTGTGTTTGTGTCTGCATGTCAGCCACTCCTTCGGAGCTGATCAGAACCCGAAAGTAAACATGATTTTTCCTCTCGCTGTGAACTCCTCCGATGGAGTTTTTATTGCCCGTCGTTGGTGGAAATAAGTGGAAATAATGTGTCAGTGGCTCGCACACACAAGCGCACTGCACATACACAAAACGTGACTCGCAAGAGGCAGGACAGCATAGTTATATATCGTAGTTTTAACAATTCTTACGGTTATGAAACCGAGACGTTATGAAACCGCTGTTATAGTAAATCGGTTAATCCCGACATTCCTACTTCGCGTAAAGCGAATATGATGCCTGAGTTAAATATTTCAACTTGAGCATCAGGCGCGTTTCCAAACGCGACGCCCAGGGCTCTGAATTCAGAGTAAAACTCGACAAAAGCTCATCATCTGCACCTAATAGCATCTGAGATAATTCAATTATCTGTGGAGTCATGCAGATGCTGTAGTTGTGAAAGAAATTTCACAGACTTCTGGTTGAGTACTGTTTGTGCAGTTATCTGATCTGACAGGCGGAACTTGCGAACAGGTCTTGGTAGTCTCAGCTCTACAGCCTCATCCATCCATCCATTTATCTCTGCTTATCTGGCTCAGGCTTGCGGTGGCAGCAAGCTAAGCAATGTAGTTCAGATGCCCTTATCCTGATCCAGAGGTGTTACCAGACCTTGTGGAAAGTACAATTCAGGACATAGGACACAGGATATAAGTACCTGCCTAGAATAACAACTTTACTGGGGCCTTGCAAAAGAAACAATATCAAACTTTTAATTGTAAACACACTAAAAAAATGAAGGTCGCTGGTCTAAATACACACTAGGAATTATAGCCTAACCAATGTGTATTTTGGAGGCCAGATGCAGATATTAATATTTGGGAATAAAAAATATTGGCCAATATATTACTCCTAACAAAAACCTGTTATATGGTAAACATCTTTGCTGCCAGTCACATAAAATTCATGCTTTCTTTGTCACTAAACATTATGACTCGGTGCCCCTAAATTAGCCACACTTTATTATAGTAGGTCGAGTAGTCAGTGTAACATGTCATGTCAAGGACCAAGGATCTGATTTGACCCTGCTGTGGTGCTTTGCCTCTGTCTAACCAGTGGAAAGGCGCTCCCTTGTGGCTCACCAAAATAAAGTTACTAATGGAGGAATAATGTGTCACCATGGTGAATAGTATACCAGCACATCTCAAATACTAATGTTAAGGGGGAGTAGTAATCCGACTTACCATTCAATAAGACTGCATGACAAATGGAAGAGTATTTTTGTACGTTGAAAACCTTAATTTAATCAAACATGAAACAAACACAAAGTAAACTTCAGTACTGTTCAGATCCTAATAACTTCTAACTAGTGTTGGTGTTTATTGTTAACATGTAAATTGAGCACAGGTCAGCAGCGGAGGGAGGACATGCTGCAGGGTAATAATGCACGATACAAGGATACTGTAGTGCCCTGGCATTTAGTTGAGTACATCAATTTAAGGTCTTGACCTTCAATGTAAAGTGCCTTGAGATAATGTATATTATGATTTGGCGCTATACAAATACAATTGAATTGAATAGCCGAATTTCAGTGGTTATACCAGAAACCTCACATTGCAGCGCTGCTGCACACACGCAGCAGAAATGCAGCCTGGGTTAACAACAGAGAGCCTCATTGCAAAAGGAAACGCAGGATAATAATCGTTTCATCATGGTCGATTACTTTGTTTTCATAATCGCTGGAATCGTAAGTGAAATTCCATTAATTGCCCAGCCCTACTTCAAATGCAAGTTTCTTGGTTTATTTATAGAGTTAAATTAATTCTCAGACGGGGTCCATTATATCAGCAAAATAAAATGACAAATCACCCACCCCCCCAAAAAACAAACAAACAAACCAAAAAACAAGTGACGATAGATTCAGCCAATCGCCGATAAACAATATATTCGTCCAATCGCCAAACCATAATGTGCAGATAGTGATAACTCTTATATTTATAATTGTGGAGCTCATCTGATCCTTGGTCTTGAGTTGATCATAGCTTTCCCTGTGGTTCTTTCTTGTGGTTCTTGGTTCTTTCTAATCTCCTGCACTCTCCTGCTCTTTACTTCCCTGAAATCAGTCATTGTCAGCTGATCAGCTGATCATAATCAAGGTCACTGCCATTTAGTTCCCCCTCCCTCCCCCCTCAGTGGCCACATACTTTATAATGTGGGCAACCCGTACTACCCTCTCTGGGCTGCACTGACATGCTTCTCATGACACACTTAGTCAGAGCAATTCACAAAGCACTTAAACCAGCTCCCCTAGTCACAAACGTTGAGCAAATAAAGCTCCATGGCTCTCACCAGGCTGCTTGATTGAGTGCTCACACTAATATGTGAACCAAAATAGATGATATGTCTGTCAGCAAGAATAAATATCAACTTCTACTAGCACTTAGAAGGTTGATGAAAGTCACAGTTCAATACACTTGACATTGTTGTCAAGTATCCAGACGGAACCCACGTATCATGTAGCCTGCAGTGTCTGAATGCATTTTAATTTTTAAACTAAAATAATCTCCATTGCAGCGTCTTAGCACTTCCTCAGAAATAATCCTTTAACATTTACTCTCTTGGACTGACAATGAGGTGGAACTGTTACTAAAAGTAAGGGTTAGCAACGCTTAGGATTTATTATCCATTTTGCATTAACCAGTGATAGGGGAGCTGTGACTGATAAAACCTAGTTAGGATGTGAACATGGGTTTCTGCGTCATTGTTTTACAAACATCTCTGTTTCTGCCAGCCCATATTAACAATGAAACCCTGGAGTTTTCAAACTAAAATGAGGTCAGCAACTTTTCAAAACTATAATACTAAAAGTCTGGTTGTAGCCTCAGGCTGCTGTTTCAACAGCATGGATGTCCCTATGGCAGGGCAGTGGTTGTCCTTGCAGGTGGTGGCTCCTCAAGCACATTAGCACTCCTCACACACCTTCTCAGTTAAAGGCAGGGATCATAGCACACCAGTCCTCATACCTGACACTAATAGAATCTTCTCTACTTCAGGAAAAAATGACTTTTCAACAGTAGCTCACTGACTATTGGGAGAACTTTAGGAGTGTTTAGCTTGCACTGAGTGGAATGGTCCTCTGAATTCCAATTTAGGCATTTGTACATCATTAGTGAATTTTAAAGAAAGTCTTGCAATGGTTTGAAGAATCAATACATTTTCAATCCTACCTGATTCGAGGGAGGATTTTCATGTATCCATGTGTTGTAGTTCTTTCTCAAAGATACAGATATTTTCCGATAACTACCACACACACCGCTCAGAATTTATCGCAGTACACTCCCTTTGGCTGTGAGAAAGACTATGGATACCCACTGTGTGAGACTGTAGTTTGTGAGATATTTTGACCTTTTTCTACAAGGCTACATCACTTTATCTTCAAATTTGAAGAATTGTAAATAATTCTTGGACTTTAATATTCTTTCATATCTGTCATACTTTAAATCGGTCTTAGATTTCATTCGTTATGGTCTTAAAAATATCTTTAAAAGTCTTGAGTTCAAAAATGTAACTGGTGAAACCTGCAGAAACCCTGAATGACACAAACTACCATTGTTTCATCTTGGGAATACAGTATTTGTGGCACACTGTGAGTGATTTCGTGCGCGACAGAATCAGCTAATAGGTTTTGTATGTCCTAATGACGCATCAAAGCTTTGAGGTTATCCAACCTGATGTATACACGCATGTTGTCTCGTGTCTTTTTTCTTTCTCTTCTTTTCATCTTACTGGATCACTGTAGTTAATGCAGCCTTTTGTTTTCACCATTTTCTCGAGGCAGTAATGTCCCTTGCAAAACTGGCCCACTTTTTTTTATGAGTTAAGAGGAATTCCATACATGGCTTGTGTCTCAACACAATGAAGAATGCACATATTCTAATATAAAGACCAGTAAGAATGAATGAGCCTACTTTTATTGTATTGAGTGTTGGCTGCAGCTTTTTTCATATAAACTGTTTCTATCATGGTAATTTAATAATGCACATGTCAACAGCTTAAAGATTGTATTAATGAAAAGTGATAAAAGAAGAATACCACAATTAAACAAGTAAAGATTTAAGTTAAAGTTTTATGTAGAAAGTTTGGCCTGTGGTGGAAAGAAATTGCCAAGATTAAGTCGGTGTATCTAAGGCTGTCATGAATTGTCAAAAAACATTTTAAAATGCCCTAGGACTTGCTTTTCGATGTCATAGCTATCAGACCCAAGGTGACTCTGTCAAAAGACCTATCTTCTTATCTTTTATCCCATTTTCTCTTATGTCACCAGTTGTTTCCCTCCACTGTATCCTCTGACTGTCTTTGACTTAAAAGCGGTTGCTTCATGATCCCTGGAGGCTGCATGCAGAGGAGTCATGTCTGCATTTTTAGCACAAGACATATTTTTGTATTTTCTTTAGGAGAAACCTGATCTTGGGATCAAAACGCCAGAAGAAATATGACAAGATCAGTCATCCATCTCAAGCCATACCTTGGTGTTAACTGAATAATCATGTATTGTATAATTGGATCACACAAAGGTCCTGCTCAGTATACAAACATGGGCATTGAAAATTATTGGTAATCTCAATTACTTCCTTACATCTATAAAAATTACCACAAATAATTGATAGGTTTCACCTACTTCATTTACCAGAATTGTTAACATAATGCTTATTATCTTTGCCCTTCTTTTTGAAGGGTGAGTCCTTAGATTTAAAGTCCCCTTGATAATGAATGAAATGACAAAGATTATTAAATAGATGGTTTTGCAGGGAAGCTGTTGAGGCCATTAATAGAGAAGATAACAGAGGTCTTTATTTTTACACTGAGAGCACATATTACTTCTAAGAGAAGCTACCCATGTGTACGATATAGCCGGATCCATGACGCACCTAATGGAGTTAATTTGCTAAACCAGCTGAGCAGAAAAAACAATTGTTGGTCTCGGTACAAGCTGTTGATCACATAATTACAAAAAAAAGTTGGTTTCTTATCTGATTTCTTTACAAAGGGACATGTTTTAATTAGACTAAGTTTCACTGCAGTTCAGCTTTTCTCTACAAGCTTATTCAAACCGATGATATTAATAAGCATTCATCAATTTGATTGCCATTTTCCATGGCGTGATAAACAGAAGAATTTGAATCAGTCAATACATTTTATTTAGTCAGTTTTAGGAAATCAGCCAAATAATGTTGTCTTGTTTTATACTCTTTGGTCATTGCTTACATGTTGCGTAGTAAATGGTAGGGAAAGCAAAGGAGCACAGCTTATCCCAACTGGGCTCACTCTCCCCCATGTTTGAATGGAACCTGAACTGTAGATGTGCAGCAGGCCAATTTCTCAAAAAAGAGGATTTTGCTCAGGGAATCGTTCGTGGCTGATATCCTTTTCACAGCAGACATTTTGACACTTCTCAGTAGGAAGGCCCAGTTGTTTCTGATTACATTAGCAATGGCTCTGTTCTATTCAAGAGTCTCAGTTTTTACTTTCTTTATTTACACCTGTGCTTTTCTCACTAGGACATATCAAAATGTCTTCTGTAAAAAAGGTCTATAAAGCTGCCTTTCAATTGAACTCATGAGCTTGTGGTTATTATGTCGTGTACACAGCATCATTGGCGTTCAAGGAGTTAAGTTGTGAGAACATTGCTGCTGGGCGCCAGCAACACGGACGCTAATTTTACCATTAATGCTTCCGAGAAGCCCCAAATTAGCAAGATAGTAAAGATAGTAGACATGTAATGTGATGCAGGAAATGCAAGGGCATAATGACAGAGGGAAAAGATGAGATTGTTGGGAATAACAACTTTTTCCTCAGACATATGGTCTATATGACTTCCATGGCCTCCGCCATTTCTGAAAATGTCAGCATACACGTCAGATGTGAACTTGGAACTTCTGGAAAAGTCTGAGTTACTCGGCTGTGAATGCCACAAAAGGGGGCTGTTCAAATGGACTCTACTCATGAACACAGTAAACACAAATCCATTTGAAGGCAGCACGTGACAAAAGATAGTGACTAATAATAAGTGAGATAGTGGACATTAGACACCTGTAGACAGCTCAACAGTTTGCTAAAGGAATAATGATACAGAAAAATATTCATGCTACCAGAATTTGTTTATCCTGATTATTGCACCGCTGTAGTATCTTCAGCTAAAGCAACAGATGCTTTTACACACCTAACTAGGTGCTGGGGGATGAGAAAACATCTGTGTATGTGTGAGTGTTTGTTTGGCTAATACTTTGGAGCCTTAAATGAGACACATCCTTTTAACTCCTGCATATCATTTCACTTTGTTTCTCACTAGTTATTTCCCAATGCATCATGGTCCCCACAGGAGTTATACTGTTGTGACAATAACAATGACAATTTACACACCAGTAAGCACTGTTGTTTGAATGGACAGTCTGAGGCTGCTACTGGAAACTGAATCGAAGTAAGTGCTGTGGTGGGTGTGTGCAATTCCCCTCGTGCCACGCAGGGACTCCCACGCCTTGCACATCTAGCACAAAATTTGACAAGCAAATTTGCACCAATGACCAATAGCAAGCTGTCATACTATTGACAACTATTTCATACTATTCATTTTTATATGACACGACTCTGCTGCAATATAAACAGCTCCATAACAACAGCGTGGTTTGCAAACAGTTATGAATGGATGGTACAAATACGTCTATTGAATAAACCATGTAATGTCACTGATTGGTTGAGAGGAAGAGTGAATACCTCTGCTAAGGGCCCTTAGTTAAAAAGAGTGATACAAAATTCCTGAAATAGCCTCTTTGTCTGGATCTGCGGCAAAATTTAATGGGTTCTTTCTTGGCCCGTCCCTCTAGTTTCCTGGAAATGCAATCAGGTGTTTTTGCGTGTTCCTGACAAATAAACAAGCAAACAAACCAACCAACATACAAATAAACAGATGGCGATG
Organism: Hippoglossus stenolepis; assembly: GCF_022539355.2. Taxonomy (NCBI): domain Eukaryota; kingdom Metazoa; phylum Chordata; class Actinopteri; order Pleuronectiformes; family Pleuronectidae; genus Hippoglossus; species Hippoglossus stenolepis. The sequence goes on from NC_061491.1 coordinate 21,644,868, forward strand.
AAAACATAATCTCCTTAAACCAGCATGCAAAAATATGTACAGACACTGTTTCAAATTAAAGGTTGCTACAGCCGCAAACTAAAAACGCACCTCTTCCGACTACACCTTGAATAACATTTTTAAACTAACAATTTAGTAGCACTTAAATGGCACTTACTTATAGCACTTTGTAGTTTTGCTTTTTTGAAGAAATTGTACTTTCTTGATTCTTGTTGTTCTGGGTTTGTACCCTCATGGTTGAATGCACTTATTGTAAGTCACTTTGGATAAAAGCGTCTGCTAAATGAAATGTAATGTAATGTACAGCCAATACAACTTCGTTTGGAAAGCATCAAACGAGAAGTTCGACTGAGACTGTAATCAAAAGTTGTGCAGGTGAAAACTACTTTTTAGTCACAGGCACATTCTTTAGGGGTTGCATTTCAAATCTTCCTGCTCTCAGTCGACCTTTTCTTGGCCACAGCACACCCCCTTATCAAAGCAAGCAGCTTCACTAACCCAACAGCCGATCAGGACAGGTGGTACCGAGATAAACATCCACCACGTGGCAGATAGAAGGCAGAACAACTCCTTCCCCAAACTATGTTCTATTGCAACTTTAAAGTCTCTTTTGATTTACATGTCTCTCACACACTGGCAGGGTCAAGAACACCTTGTAAACTCAACTCTTTTATTGTAGCCTCTCAAGGTTCAAAAGGTGGATGAGCACTACAGCTACTATGCATCTCTTGCTATTTGCAACATGTTGACGTGTTGTTGAATCTATGTAAGCTCATACCAAGGTGACTGGCCTGTGACGTTTTAGGGTAACTGGAGCTGTGAAGCTGAAAGCAACATATTCCTAATTAATAAATCATAGGCAGACAGCAGTACAGGCCTTCTCAGTGGACCTCAGGCAGCTCTTTGATGTTATATCCCCTGCTGCATTGTCACTATTTTTTCTGTGAGAAGAGACCATCTCCTGCTTCTTGTGACCCAGACAGGGATGCTCAAACTCTAAGAAGGGGCCTTGGAAAAAGCTCAATATGTGGATGCCTAACATGATTTTGATCCCATAGACACTTATAAAATGTGCCAAAGGCCTAATATTGATGTCTGACATAATTTCAGACTACTCCAAATTCACAGCAAAAGGTCTTTCATGAGACATTTATTAGTTTCTGACTCTGAAAAAGTGGGAATAACAGTAAGAATCCCCAAATCGACTGTACCTCTGAACTATATCGTTGCATAATCTAAACAGTAGCCTGTACTTTATGATCTCATTTTAATAACGAATGAACCATTTTTCACTTTCATTCACTGAGCCTCCAAAGAAATTGTTTTGGGCCCCCCTAGAACCATTAGTGCCCAAGTCTGGGACAATTTATATTGTGCCTGGGTGCTGCATGCACATTTAGTACACCAGCAGTTGTAGTGTATAAATGTAATAAAACTTAATAAAAATGTATCTAATTTAATGTTAGCTAGTTAAATCTAGATTTTCTGTCTCATTTCCTCATTTATTTTTCTCCTCTCTCTCTTTTGCTCTCTTCTGCGCTCTCTCAGCTACCTTATCTCTCTCTCTCTTTATTTTTCTTGGGTGGATTCCACTCCTTGGATCTGACATTGCACCAGTACAGGCTACCACAACAAAATGTATATGCCATTTTTTATACATTTATTTTTACTTGCCGCATGGGGAAATGCTGTTGCATGTATATTTGTTCTTATCAAGGTCAATAGCCTTTGGCCCTGGGGAGAAGCTCTGGAGATGTTTGATGCTGAGATCAACAAATGCATAATTAATAAATCGTAGGCAGCACAGACCTTCTCAATGATCTACAAGCTGCTTTTTGATGTTCTATCCCCCTGCCACACTGTCACAAGATCCACTGTGGGAAGAGAACATCTCCTGGTTCTCAAATTCTGATTAGGAACACTTTGTCAAAAGCTGTGGTTTGTGTTAATGTACAGTTTGGTACTACCAGCATAGTAACAAGTGTCACTGCTCTCGTGTTTTTTCAGTTTCTTCTCAGTATACCTTCATGGGTGAGAGACATCACAATGTCGGTCTTTGTCTTATAACGATTTCTTGCCAGCATTTACATACCAGACCAATCACTCAGCTAGGAATGTGTAGGTCTTGGTGTGACTCAGTTCCCCCCAAAGCCTTGAACATTTTAACAACCATTAGAAATTGTATTGTAAAATGAAACATGGTTCTGCACCTTCAAACCATCTTTCTAGTATAACATTTTCCCATAAACTGATTCTCAGCCACAGCCACAACATGTCATGGTCGTAAACGTGGTTCTGTTCACTTCAAGTGTCGAAGTAAAACATGATTGTTTGCCAGTGAGTCAGCTAAGCATTATATTTTCTGTTTTTCTGATTTGAGACCGGTGGTGTGCCTGTTGAGTCAGGTGCAGAAAGGCTTTGTGTTTAATGGAAGATATACAAGGAATAGAAAACCATTGTCAAATATTCCTAGTATTACATTAGTTTAAAAAACATTAATCCAAGGATTTGCCACACCACAAAAAGAAAGGACCAGTTTTGGGCTGTTTTGTCTAATTGGTTCTGACAAGATTAAAACAGAATCTCTTGCACTTAAACAAACACATCAACGTTTTTGATACAGATCTCTTGAATTTAATTATTCAAGAGGGTATTGGTAGAATCTTTTTCAGCTGTTACTGTGTAGAATTTTTTTTCTAATGTTTTCTAATATTCCTCTAATATAACTATTTCTATTTATTTATTTAGAAATATGATCATGTCATTAGACATTTGTTAATTTGATTAGCATTAACCCTGAAAATCCTGGTTTCTCAGCTTTAAACTATTCAGACAAACTACTGTGATATTATTTTCAGTGAGAAAATCAGACATGTTTCCAGATGGACATCCAATTCGTGTCGCCTCTTGTTTCCACAAAACATGATGCTTACAGTTGAGGCAAAACAGTTTGTGTTAGTTTCAACAGACCAGATAATTGTTTTTCACAGTCTGAGAGTCCTTGACATACTTGTTTGTAATCATTAAATAAGGAGATGCTTCCGTCTGGCCACTCTACCATGAAGCCCAGTCTGGTTAAGTGCTGGAGTCATGCCTCTCCTTCTGGAAGTCCCCCTGGATACAACCCTGTCTCTGAGATCTGCAGGCTGTTTGTTTGACGTCAACATCAAACATCTCAAGGAGGAGTCAGAGAAATGGAAGGCACCTGAGCTAAATGTGTATCATAGCTAAGGCTCTAAATATTTATGTCTATGTGATATTTAAGTTTTTCTTTTTTTTATAATTTTGCACAAAAAAAGCTTTAAAACTCATGGGTAATCAATTATAGTTTGCTGAGGGGATTTAATTAATTTAGCTTAATAATTTGGCAACAACTTGAACCCCATTTTAGTTGTTTACATTAGCAAATTGGCGTTAAATGTTTGCTGATGAGGATATAGCAGGGACTGGGATATTGGCAGTGTTCCCATGACTGCACAAATAACAGTGAATGAATTACTTTTATATTGGAGAAATCTTGGTGAAGAAAGAAATGGTGATTTTTAGGCAGGTTCTGTAGATGTAAGAAAATATTTTTTCTAAGTGGATTAATGTGCATGTATTTAAGTCAGACATCAGAGATAACAGCCTCGGAAAGCTTAAATCACACTGAATCTAAAGATATGCGTATCGTGTCTGTGTGTTCAGATTTGTCTGACTAGCGACTCGGAGAACGAGTGTCAATTTTGCCACAAATTGCAGCAATCAGGAGGTAAGAGTTTTAAAGTACCATCATTTCCTCCATATGCTGTGTGTCACTGCTGTTGCAGTCTTACAGCCTTTGCCTCTGTTGAGGGGGACAAACTACAACAACTAACTTTTTGTTTACAAAGCACAGACACCTTAAAATCCCTCATCTGAACTAATCTGTGATGCCCCAGTTGTTGAAATATTAGATGCTAATGGTTTTATATGTCACAGTCACTGTCATTCTGAACTAGTGGAATTGAATGCTGATACTTGAATAATTCCCCTCTAATTTAAACCACACTCGGTACCACATTTGGCATTCTGATAGCATTTATTAAAAATGCAGTAACCTGTAAATATATATTGCATCTGTTTGCAAAAAGTACACAAGTCTAAGTTTTCCTCGTTTGATCATCATGCATCAGAGAGAGATTTAGAGACATTTACATTACACCCTCTTCTCTTCTCATAAAATCCGTCAGCATCAAATCACCAACTTCTTTTTTAAATTTGACTGTTTTCCAGAGTTGCTAACAAATAATTGTGGAGGGAATGAGGGTTGGAAGACTGAAGGTGGGCGACATGCGCGAAGCATAGACTCTGGTCTCAGCTAAATGAGCTGTTGCTGGTATTATTGGTCAAATCAATCTGAGTGCCAGTGACTGGCTGTCTACCTGCAGGGCAGGAGTAGGAGTTTTATGATATTGTTTTCCTAGAATGGGACACACACACACACACACACACACACACACACATTTTCACTCAGCAAAAATGTACTGATAATTAGCGTAAAAGTTATTGTTGTCTGTAGTGCATGCATTGTATTGTGATTGTACAGAAACATAGAAGTGATGAACATCGAAATTAAGTCCAGCAGTAATAAATAAGACCTTTGTACAAACTGACAGTGTAAAAAAAAAAAAGGTGTTGATTCAGCTTTATGGAAATATTGGGTGCTGTGATTTGTGGTTTTAGTCAGGGTTAGAAAATGAGATGCACATGAAACTTGAGATGTAAATGAATCAGCCTTCCGTATAACACAGTCTTATACAACACTATTACAATGTACAACCTAAAAAATTACCATATAACTGAGTCAGCAAACAAATATGTAGTAGTCTCAATAAAAGCCGGACATTTTAAGGTGGTGTGATACGCAGGGATATTGCATAACGTTGTGCAGGTGCTTAAATTTACTGGTCACTGTGTACAAATGTATATCTGCACTACCATCATCGCAATATCAACATGCGCAATATACGTATTGTATAATTAAATAAAAATACCTTAAAAGATCAATCAAAATTATTTAGATGATTCCCAATCATGTCAATTCAGTTCTGTACATTTTTACAATATATTGTTTTCGAGGTGAATATAATTTGCATATATTTTTGCATGACACAAAGTAAACATGTTATAGTTTCAGATGAGATAAAAAATGTGCATTGATGGACTGTGTGGCAGTTGACCACGCCACCGGGGTCTCGCCTCAGCAGCCAGAGACGAACCACTCAGTCTTCAACATTTTAACTTCCTTTATTTAGAGACCAGGTGCCAACATAAACTTAAATGCGAACATAAATCCAGCACATTCTGCTGGCATACAGCTTTACAGCTCAGCCCGGCTCTGTCGCTCATGAGTCCCCGAGTGTCTCTTGTGTGTCCCTGTTCCTTCTGCGTGTCTCTGTCCTCAGTGTCCCAGTGAGGCAGCTCAGCTTTAAACCTGAGGATCAATCCGCTAACAGCTCACACCTGCGCTCATTGATCCTCTGGTGCAGGTGAAGGTGCTCTCCCAGCTCCCTCCACAGACCGAAATTGATAATTACAACTGTGCACTGGCTGTTTCTGCTTACGTGAGGTGTTCCTCGTCTCTCATTGATACATTCTAACAAAATATACAGTTATTTGTCTTTAGGCCTTAGTTGTTATTGCCAAGAGTAAAGGGATTCATTTGTCAATCAGACAAATTGATGATGGGGCTAACCCTGACCATGACCTGCACCCCATCGATTAAGTTCTAGTGAGTAAAATGTGCTGAGACAAGAGGTTTGAACCACATTTCAATAACAATTGCTTTATCCAACTGTTTTCCTGCCCGTCAGCTCTTTGCAGGAAGCGGCGGGATCCTGGGAATCTTGCTGATGCTGGAGAGCCGCAGTGATTGAGGCTTATTTGATTCATAGTCTCTCGAAGGAAACTTTATGAATTACAAAGTTATGGCCTGATTATCACATAAATTGCAAGTTAAATAGATTTAACTCTGTCTACTTCCTCTGTGTGTATGCATGCATTATTGGTGTGTGTGTATGTGGGTGCATGTGACAGAGAGGGGAAGAGAGTCAGAAAAGCGAGATCAATCCAAGATAACTCGCTCTCCATTACTTGTATCAACAGTGCAGATAATGCCACTGTGGTTCTTTATTACCATCATCAGTTTTATTGGTGTTGTTAATACTATGGTTTGTTCCTCTGGCACTCTAATGCAGAAGAAATGAGTGGATCAATCACAGCTAGATTGGCTCCTGGAGCAGAGATAACCTGCATGAGGCAGAAGGAGAGACGGGCAGAGTGAGCGGCACAAAGAGATAAAAAGCACAGAAGAAATTGAAAGATGATATAAAAGAATGACCAAAATAATTGAACTAACAAATGGGCAGGCATGAGATTTAGTCAAGAGAGCAACCGAGCAAGACGGAAGAAAGATTACGGGTTGCCCTGGATTGTGTGTCCTGTCTCTAAGAAGTAACATTTTTAATTTCTTTCTATTACTTTGCTGATGACAACTGTGGCTGAAGCCTTTATGTTTTCAGGTTTTCCATCCTTGCTAAAATAAGGCAACAATTTATAAATAAAAATATAAAAGTATTTGATATGACAGTTGGTGTGTTGGTTCCACTGCCCAATCCATCATGATGGATAATCACCAGTGCCACATAAACTTAAAGATGGCGCTGTGGATACAGATGCTGTAAGGAAGGCATGATGTTTAGGCTACTAGTGGCTCACAAGATTGGGCTTCTGATTTCATATGCTACAAAATATTGGAGCACAGTTCTTTCTCAGATGAAATTAAGTTTAAAGGATTGTTTTTGCTTGTATCAGTTTTGTGTACACTGACATAATCGAGCTTGTCAATCATTTTTTGTCACATGATTTTGATCCAGTTTTGCAACCAAACACAACTGACCACAGTTAGTCTCGATATCGAAGAGTAGGGTTGGGTACTGTTCACATGTGATCCGATACTGGTACTGGTCCCGGTACCTGGAATTCGGTACCGGTAGCCATCTGTACTTTTTTGGTACCAGGGTTTTTCTTGCATAGAGAATTGCGAGGCGGCCTCCTCTGTCAAATTCCGTGCCACCTCCGCCTCGCAACAAAATTCCATTACAGTGGAAACCACTTATAGTGATCGCGTTTGTCCCAGTCCAAATTCATCAGTATAAGCAATTGCTTACTATAAAACATTGTGTTGCTTCTGTATGATAGTCCCAGAACTTGAAGGAAAGGTAAACAGACCCAAGATGATCACGCTAAGCAAACATAGTGGAGCTGTGCATGGCTCCCTGGGTGTCTCGCCATTGTTCTGACTCTGCACTGATCAGAAATGAGCTTGGCTTGATCACGCTACAGGTGTGAGTCACATGGTCTTGCTCTCTCTCTCTTTATCACTCTCACTCACCCATACATACTCTCTTACCCAGATGTGCTCACAGGTACCGAAATTGGGCACTGATTGATTTAACTTGAATCGGTACCTGTTAGTATCAACGTGATTTGGTCTGTACCCTTAAAAGTACAGAGTTTGGTACCCAACCCTATTGAAGAGTGAGGCTGCTGTACTGTTGAAAGTGAAGAAGGACTAATGACTTAACATTAAATATGACTTTGTCTCCTTTTTGACATTTTTACCAGGTGTGTGAAAGCGTCACATCAAGCAAATTTGTGATCACTCAGAGAGCCACAACCTTGGGCAAGAGACCTGACCAGCATTTTTAAGGTGAGGACAAGATTGGTGAATATAACATGATATAATTACGTCCATGTCTGTTTGGTTTGTTAATTTGTTAGCTGCATTACGTAAAAACTACTGAACTGATTTCCACTAAACTTGAATAATTATTGTCATTATTATTATTGCTGATCTTTTTTATTGTTTGGTCGAATGACACAAAATATTGAAAATGTTTAATTTCCCATAACCTAAGGTGTTGCATTCATATAGTTTTTATTTTAAAGAAAAACCCAAAATATTCAGTTTACTATCCTATTCTGCTAAAAAGCATGAAATCTGCTGAACCCTTTTTATGGTTGTATTTAAATGATAATGAAAATAACTGTGGTTAGATTTTCGGAGAGTAAATGATGGGGACAGAAGGATGGTTAAAAGAAAAAAAAAGCTGTAATGAAAGAAGGAAGGACAGGAGATGATGAAATAATCAAAAACAAAAGATTATGGAGTAAGAGGAGACAGGTGGTGATGGGAAAAAAGAGCCAATGTTGATGGGTGTGAGCAGAAGGGGTCCATGTGTTACATACAAAAACAGATCAGAAAAATGGTTCTTTAGCTCTTTGTTATGGTTGTTAAAGATTCAAGAGAGAGGCAAGAAGTGGTGCAGAGACTGAGGGGGGGCAAAGAGACACAGTGAAGGAAGTGCAGAAGAGAGAGGGGGATAGTTGTAAGACAGAAGAAGCCGAGGCAGTGTTTTGTAGTGTAATTAGAAGAGCTCTTACTCCGGCCCGCCATTGGGGATGTTTCTGTTCTCTACTTGAGTGCCTTGTTGTTTATCTGCCCAGCTGGTTGAGAGGAGGAAGGCAGCGGCGGGGGAAACAACACAAAGTGGGCAAGGTGGAGGCAGAGAAGTGAAAGCTTTGGGGAGTCGTGTTTATGAAGAAAATATGCACACACCTGTGGAGCTCACTCGCTAATGTGTTATGCTATTGTTTGTCATCAGTTGTGCAGTGGTGGATGTGCAAATGCAAATCAGACCCCTTTTAGTTACTTCAGCTCTCTTCTTCCTTGGATGTAGATCCCTTCCCGCCTCACTGCAGCCATCACATTTCACATTTTTTATTAAAAGTGAATGACGAGGTGCTTCTGCCCCCTCTTTCCCTTCAGCTGACCAAGTGACCACATGATTATATTCACATCAATCTGCATTATGCAATAGCTTGAGCACCAGTTGAACAAGGAGTCTTGCAGTATTCTTCAGCACCTCTGTTTTTCACATGCAGCACTACTCTTATTACTAATTAACAGAAATGCCTACATTAAAATGTGTTTTCAGTACATTTGCATGCACCGACTGTCTCTAGTGCTGAGCTGCAACTGTTACTCACTGAACTAAAAATTATTTTAATTATCATAATGCAATATTCTAATTATATTATGAATGTTGTTATTGCATGTTCATACACAAAATGTCTGGGTCATTTGGGGATATGGTGAATTACAGTTTATGGAGTAGTAATGGTCCGTGTGCTTATCCATGCATGGAACTGCTTGTCCAAGCCTTTGAATAATACAGACCTTCAGCAATAGATCTCACTTCAGAGCTTGTATACAGCACTTTTTTTTTATATAGTCCATTTCAACCGTTTCCTTTCGTTCATCGTGTGGAAATTGAATATATGCATTGTGGAAATTGTGGCCAGTTAATTGGAGCATAGGCTGATGTTCAAAATAGTTTTCACAGCCCAGTCCATCATGGCTGCCAGAGCCACAGCACACATTCTCAGTAAGAGTGAAGAAGAAAATGAACTGTATTCGAGCTAGAAAGACCAGCAGTAGAATGTAATAAAGTAAGTGTCAAGTTGTTCAGAGAAGGAGTGCACGGCAAAGGGAAACTGAAGCCACGGAATTACATCTCTTGCTCTTTGTTTTTCTCATCTTCTCATCTCCTCCATCTGTCTTTATGCTGCAACGGAGAAAAAAGAAACGGAAACAGATTTTTTCTAAGAGTTTACTCCAATAAGTTTAATTCCAATAGCAAGGCTTATAACTCAAAATATTTCAAATAAATAATATATCTAGTTAAAACTAAAATAGATAATGCCTGAGGTTTCCAATGTTTAAAGATGTGGAGCATGTAATGTAACAAAAGAAAACTAAATTTAAACCCAATACAGTCCATCCTAAAATTACACACCTCTATTTGAAAAAAACCAAATTACAAAACCACTCTGAAAGCTCACAAAAAACTAAAATGGCATTTGTAAACAAACTACTCATTCAGTCCGGTACCATACCCGCACACTTGTTTGTCCCTCCTGCCTCTCAAAGTGAGTGACTCAAGACAAAAATTGTTCTCCTGCTGAAAAGGAATATTTGTGTGCTTGTTTTTTTTTCCTGGATCCACATGATCCTACATCAGTACCTAATGGCAAACACAGCAGGAAAAATGCAATAAAGGTCAGTCGAAAAAGATATTTCTAGAAAAACAGTGATGTTCTTTCTTCTGTAGACACAATTGTGTTGTATTCCTTAAAACCAACCATTACACACCTCTGCTTCACAAAGACCGACATGTAGCGGCAGCTGACAAGAAAACCGCTCAGTAGATATGGACAGAAGAATCGGTTTATTCATGAGAATACAAATTTAGGCCACTAAGTCCTATAAATAATTTTAACCCTGTTAGGTCTCCTGATGTAACCCTTTGTGACCAAGAGTTTATCAGAACTATAAGTCCGTAACCCCAGGGTGACTTCTACAGATACATCCATGCTGATAGGTTTTTGTTAAAAAATGAAAGCAATCTCTTTACAGACGTTGTAAAGTGTTTCAGCTCCATAGCAGAAGAAATATCAGTCCATATAAATACACTTGAGAATGATCACATGACCATTCACGTAAACTGGACACGTGCATGCTGGTGTAAACAGGAAACAGATCGTCTACTCTGCAGTTTGTTGCTTAGTTACAGAAAATACTCCAAACGAGAAAACTGCAATGGTGAAAAGTAAGAGCAGGGATTTCTTTTCTTAGCTCGATGACAGCTACTGACTGTATTAATGTCTTGCATTGAGACTGAGTAAATCAGGACTACATTATAATTTCCAAACGTCTCAATTTCTGGACATACAGACTAAAATATAGGCGTTTTCAAACTAAAATGGGGCCAGCAGCCAAAATTCTCAGTTGTAGGTGATTGAAGTAGCAGTGGGCATGCAGCCATAACCTTCCCAGTTAGTCTTTATAACTACAACCGCAGCCTATTCCTTTAATTTCAAATGGAGACATTGACCTGAGGAATTGCAGAAATAAGGAAGCACCTTGAGCTTCCTCTCGCTCTTATTTCGCTGAAACTTGCAAGGACTTATTTCTAAATTGTCCTCCACCATAGATTTCTTATGGTCAGATGGATTTCCACTTGAAAAAACATAAATCCCTTTCAGAAACACCTTGAATCAACTAAACTTTGTTCACAAAAAAAGGGAGCAATTTGTTCGGTCTACCGCAAGGTCCGTTTTCAAATATGAAGAGACATCTGTATTCAAGGCCACTGCCTGCGCCTCAGAGCTCCATGATGCACTACTCTATAGTTCCCAGCAGTATGTATCACTACAGGCTGTTCCTACATCCAGCATTATGACCTCTACAAAAACTCCCCTGAAAAAATAACATTGATAGCTTGTGTTTTTACAAAGCCCCCCTGAGCAGGTTGCTCTTACCTTACAGCTGCTGAGGTACCTACCTGACATGATCACAGATGTGGCCGGCTCGGTTTGATTGAAGAAAGAAAAATGAGTTTAGGATCAGTCCCTTGGGAAAATGGAACAAAGTATGAGCTGTGCTGAAACTAAGCAACCTAATCTCAAAGATTGTTTAACTTTTAAAGCCACTTCCACACACAGGAGGCAGACAGATACACGTATATTACTGGCCTGAAGTTGGGTCATATTTGGGTTGAATGCCAAACAGCAGCCTTTGTTAAAGGTTGAAGAAATCTAACACTGAATACTTTGATGTGTGTTTTCAAAGCAACATCATACAGCTACTATAACAAAGCTGGTACAAGGCAAAATTATCCTCTTTCACAAATTGCAGGTTCTAAGAGAAACGCATGCAGTATATATTTTGGTGGTTGACAAATTCTGCTGATTAATTTGTATTCACAGCTTTTCATCAATGTTGTCACTGGTGACTTACTTAGCCTCTAATCTCTTTGAATTAAGTCTTAACATTATTAATTTACCTTCTGTGTTTGTTAATATTTAATCACGTATGTTTGGTTATTGATTATAGACAGCTGTGTTTTCAAATTAGTTTTCCGATGGGATTTACTTGTATAAATGAAGGTTAACACAACAAATGGGATAGGGTGTAGTGCTGAGGTTCATCATTCCATTAGTTACAAACTGGTCATTGTTGTATGAATTGGCAAACGGGAACGATTCATAGTCGTCCCCAGGTTTCATGTGGACAAGAGTAAGTGCTGTGACAGAAGACAGTCCTTGAAAATTCAATAATGTAACGCTCTTTGAAAAAAAAGTGCCCTCTTCGCATTTTTTCATAAAATCAGTCGAGCGGTTGAACATTTTTCAACCTGTGTTTGACTATTATTCATTTACGTTTACTGGCCACAGGCAACCCTGGTAGAAAGTCTATACTTTAAGCATATGCATGGTTGTGCAAGGATCCATATGAGATACAATTTTACCACAGTCCGCTGCTCGAAATCAGACCTGCTCAATAAATCTATATGCTAATTTTGTTGCAGTACTTTTTTTCACCCAATGAAAATGACTTTACCACAATGTATTTTAATTCAATTACTGCAAATATTACGTTTATACAAAAAATTCTAGTATCTACATAAAAAATGTATATGACTACCTAAGAGTATCCCCATAGTTTTACAAAAAAACTAATTTTTTGTTCTGCATTAAACACCAAAGCAGAAGTACAGAGTTCAGGGACTCTTAGCCATTATTCTCTTATGGTATTATATCAAAAGTTGGGGAACAGCTGTATACAACGATAGATATTTGACATGGTTTTTGGGAAAGTTTGTTTTAGTTTGCTTTTCTTATAATATGTAAAACTAACAGGAAACCAAGTCCTGTTAACACTCACAGAATTATTTATATATTCAGCCAACTTCATTAAACTAGGCTGTTTGAAATTAATTTCTAATCTGTTTTAATAAAAAACAAACACTGTTTTCCTCCAGTTTCCTATCTTTGTCTTTCTGCCCCCCCCTCTCTCGATTGAAAATATTTTTGCTGCGTGTGTGCTGTCCCGTTTTCATAAGACTCAAATAAACTATGTTGTTTTGAGAATTAGCCTTGGAGGAACTTTTGGTATTCTTCATTTTGCTAAGAAAAGTGATAGAGCTTCATAAAAAAGGTGAACAGTGACACCACTATGCTCCTTTAACCGTACACCCACAGTGAGAGAGAGGGAGAGGGGGAGGCAGAAAGTCACATATAATATTCCCCCTCAGCCCACAGGCTCCACATAGAGACCACTAATGACCCTCACATGTCTCTATCTCTGACTCTGACATATAACCACAGAGCCCTCAGCCTTGATTGTATTAGATTTATCTGTTGTTAAAGTTGCGATCATGAGACCTCAATAAATTGCCTTCTTTCTCCTTTTTCTCAGAATGCTGCTGAACCATGTGGCAAAATTGCATGCACATTCACATTACCCTTTTAGAGGCTATACACACAAAGGAAATAAGCAAAATTGAACCTATCAACAGATAGACGGATATCAGTGGCATTACGTATTGCATACAAAGAGGCCTTTACTCTGAGAAGGCTTCTCTACGCAACTGTTACGCAAAAATAACTGCAAGGGTAATTCATTTTGCTTTTGTTTGTACAGTGAAGAATTTTAGTTAAGAAAAGGAATAAGACACATTTTAAAATTGCAGCAAAGGAAGCTGATCCCACTCTCTTAATACAACTGGGGGCATGTCTCATGCTGGGGAGTTAAAAGTCAGGTTATTTCTGCCTCTTCTGATATAGAGGGATTTATACTCTTTGGCCATGTTGGAGGCCCTGTTCAAACCTGGTTTTAACTCCCGTTCTTAAAGATCCGATCATAAGTGGACAGCTCTAAGTTTGTTTGTTCTCACCTGGAATAACTTCCTCCCTCTATATGCAATTAAAGATGTTCTTGGTTTCTGTTCACAAAGTCCAAACGAATCATATGTGGGCACTAAGAAGAGTAAAAATTCAGTCGATACTTTGTGAATGTGTTGCGGGTCAGAGGATGTCAGCTGAGTATGCGGCCCATTGCCCAGGATGCATTTGTGTTTACACTGTGAGAAGAATGTGGCCACATACATCTCAGACCGCCTCTGAATGTGGTTTGACTGATCGGTTGAGGACACAAATTTGTACTGACAGATGGACAGATGCTAATATCTCTGCCTGAGCAGGGTCTTTGACATGAGTTTACCTCAAGCCCTTGCATATGGGACTGACCTGCAAACCAAAAATGAGAATCACAAGTCAAAACACAAACAATACAAACAACAGTTTTACCAGTTCAGATTGTAACTGTCATATTTCTGAATGCTCACTTCTACCTTGAGCTCAGGCTTCAACGTCTCACATCATTTCACTCACAAATTTAACAATTGTTGTTTTCGTTTGTGTTCTTGGTTTGATTTAAAGTTGCTGTCAACTTTTTCTTTGGACACCGTCTGTATAACTCTTGTGGCCATGAATACAAATAATTATACACCACTCTGTCTCCCTGTATTCATCTCTAGGTCGAAAAACATTGAAGAACACACACACACACACACACACACACCAGCCTGATCACCAGTTGAACTCAGGTTCTTACAGCATCCATTAAGTTGTACATCATAGTGTAATCTTTCTGTAACATCTATCACACTGTACTTGAACCCTAGTGTCTGCGTATGCGCGTGTGTGTCTGGTTGTGCGTTTGTGTGCATCCACGTGTGAGCGTAAATGTCAGTGTGATCAATGCCTTCATGCATACACAGATTATAGGTATGGCAGTGATTTGTGAGACTTGAATGCACCCCTATCATTCCGGTAAAGTATTTCACCAGCCGTATGCTTGACTAATGAGTCTGTTATTTGAATTATGGACACATCCATGGATTAAGTGCCCACATGAACTGAAGCAAGAGCCTCACAGACTCTGAACTGAACTCTAAACTGAACTTTAAAACATATATATTTTAAGATGTTACGATGGGTACTGCAAACTTGTGATTGGCATTTTATGTTATTCACTGAGATTCTGTACAGCAAACAAATGGATAAAAATATCAATCATAGTTGAAAATACATGTTTTTGTGCAGTCCTGTAGTTTGCATTAGCCATCTGAACTGAGTAATACTTGAGATGCTAGAGATGAGTAATAGTTGGACAAAAACCTAAGTAGCAGATGCTTTTTTCCAAAGAAAAAATCATTAAGTAGTTTGCTAGGTTAAAATGACAAAACCTTCTGTGTCAAACTTTATTACCATTTATTTATTAGGCTGGTTTCTTTATCTCGATTTGTACATCTGGTCACATTAAAGTGGAATTATTTATAAATAATGGTGGGAATTTTCCAAAATTTCCACTATTTTATTTAGCAAATTGGCAGGATAATGGGCAGATTATTTGGTCATTAAAAAAATTGTTTCTTGGAGCTCTTCTTTCTACCCTTCTTCTGGGGCACTCTGCTTCAATGTTTTCTTAGCTATCCTTAATATCAACTATCAATTTACAATACCTGCAAAAATGAAAGATCTAAAAGAAGTGTGCTGCATGTCACTGTTTAAGTCCGACTGTGCTGAAGTCTCTGGTAGACTGACATGGCCAGAATGATTCTCATTTAACATTGGATCACTTTAGAATTCCATGGGACGTAGTCAGCGAACGCAGTACAGTGTTCAGCAGTTGTTTGTTCTTCTTTTATATAAAAAATATATCATCCAGTTTGTTTGATACTGTCTCCATAGCCTCCACAAACATCTTCAGTCTCTGTCTCTTCAGCCTCGGATTCCATGAAGTGCAACAGTCATTCATTCTTTCAGTCTGCCTTCATACAATTCAGTGAATTCTTTTTTTAAGTGAGTCATTCATAGCAGCTGAGGAATTTGACTTACTGTACACTATATATGCAAACACATGAATGTTTGTGTCATGCTTTCAATTGGGTCAGTGTCTTCTCAGTGCTCTTTGCAGCTCATGTGTTGTGCTGCTTGTCTTTGTTGCCACAGAGTGAGGACATTTCTGGGTCAAACATGAAATACATGGTTGTTTAATGTAAATTTAATAAGTGTTTTTTATGGAGTGGTGAATGTTTGACAGATGCACAGATCACATTCACATGTTTTATTAATTATTAGTATTATTAAGTATTGTATGAAAGCTGTCAGGATGTTTTTGAATCATGAATCAATTACTGAATAGGCCAGTTGCATAAGACACCAGGTTGCATCACTCTGTTTGAAGGACACAAGCATCTGAAGCTTCCTGTCTTTGTGTTCTCATATTTGCACATGTTTCAATGCACCTGTTCTCCAATGGTTGGGTGTTTATGTGGCCAACAGCTTGCATCTTTGCTTGTTTTGGGAGTTTAGGAGAAGGTGTAATCGGTATCTCGCTCTTAACGCAATCTTTTCCCACCTGGCAGGTCAGCTCAGATGTCTTGTATCTCACAGTGGTTATCACGGCTGTCAGCGAGAGATGAAAACCTGTTTAAAGGTGGAAGACAGAAAGAGATATAGATGTTTGAAGGGAAAGAGATGATAGCTATTTGACGTGTAATTAGTACTTTTTTCAATCCACTGTAAGATAGAAACCTTTTTATCTGACAGTGTCAGATAGAATCGGCCTAATGATCAGTGTAATGCATCCGGTCCTTTTAGTCCAATACAAGATGATGAGTGTAGATATTGTCAGATTCTGTTAGTCGAAAACAATCCGTCATTTCGTTTTCCAAGCCTGCTCCTGCCTTGTTTTCCTTCAACTATATCTTGTACAGTGGTTATGCTTTAATGTTGTTTTCATGAAAGAACATTAAAAGTCACAGCAACTCACTCTTTCATCTCCACACAAACATGTTTAATCTTTTGATCTTGACCTTTGTGAATAGATACTTGGGGTCAGCCATAGGTCAGACAGTCTTGTGCAATCAAATTTGGAATGTTTATACAGCAGACCGCATTTATCAACCGATATGATCAGCCGTAATAAGTATGAGCAGAACGGACATTACTGATAACGTTAACAATGGCTCTGTTCCATTCATGTGTGAGCTGTGACAGTCGGCCTGTGTGCACAATACACAGACCCTGAAACTGAAGCTGCTGAATTATCCGGATGTTGTTTGTTTTATTATTTGCACTTTTCTTATTGTGACATGTCAAAAAGACTTGAAATCTGCCTCATTAGCTTGATGCAGGTCATGTCTGTCATGGGATTTACTTCTCACCAAACTACATATAACAAACGTAGTAGTAAGTGTTTTCCATGACCTGGAAATCTCAGTGCTGGTCAACAGGACAAAATATCACGTGTACCAACAGCGTTGTATTTCAGGCTAATAAAAAAATAAAGCATATCACATTACTGGTAGTGGCTAAATCTACATGGAAAGGTTGTGTACTGTCTCTGACAATGCCTCTTAATTAATTACTTATGAGATTAAATTAAAGTTTACCACAGCATCATTGCAGCTTTTGATTAGAAGCTGATAGAGATTTGATTTCACACCTGCTGCCTCATTTGCCTCCTGCATCCCATTCAAGTGGGTCTGTCCCCACACAACCATGACTGCAGCCAATGATCAAGGAATACATTTCCCGTCCAGACAGGTGACAAACAAACTAACAAGAGAGTTGAGGAGATGTCAGTCAAGCACGGCACTCTGTACACTGCCACACGGTACAGATGTTTACCAGAGGTAACTACTGCATGACTTGCAGTCTCTTCCAAACTGCATCAGAGAAACACATATTTTTTAACATGAAACTACTTTATTTGGTGTTTTTACTGCATTTAATAAGCAGGTCTGCTTATTTTGGAGAGGAAGAAACCTCAGCAAATAATCTGGGGTAAGGTAATTTGGGAGAAGCTGGCTGCAATGTCACCAGTCTTTCATTATTGTTTTGGTTGAGAGACCCCTTGTGACAGAAAATGACACATTGCCAGTTTGTTATATGTTTTGATAAATAAATTGAATTTGCTTAATTCTAGCACAGTGGAATGAATGTCTCTCACATATTTTGACTCCGTCACCGTCCCTTATTGAAGATTTTTATTAAATGTACCTTAAATGATGACAGTGACTGAGCTGATTTTCATTAAAAAGGAGGTTATATGTTTCTTTAAAGACATTTTGATTCTTGTATTAAAGTTGCAGTGTGTAGAATTTAGTGACATAAAATGGTGAAGTTGCATGTAGCAGCTGAATACACCTCACCTCATCCTCCCCTTCCAAACATGAAAGAGAACCTGTGGTAACCTTCAGTTTTCATAAAAACTCAAAGGGTGTTCAGTTTGTCCAGTTTGGGCTACTACTAGAAACATGGCATGGCAACCAAGCCCTAATTTAGATGAAACACACGTGAAAACATCACTAGGATTATTTTATATAAAATTTCTGTCAATAGATCCCTTTCACCTAAATCTTAAACACTGGACATTTTTAATAGTATTGCACTGTAAGCCTGTTATTAACCATGTCATGTTAAAATACATCTTTATTAATTAAAGGTTTTATGGAATGAGAGCATTAGTCATAGTTGTGTAATGGTCTGTGTGTGTGTGTGTGTCTGTGTGTGTGTGTGTGTGAGAGCACTGTACAATGGACATTTAAATAAAACATGTGAGGCTATATAGAGGAAGAGAGCAGAGAATAAAGGTAAAGAATTCCTTTTGTTGTGGTGAATCAATGATGCTCTCTAGCTCCATGACGCACAACTACTGATTCCCAAATTGATTTTCTCTCTTTCTTTCTCTCTCTGTGTGTGAGTGTGAGAGTGAGAGAGAAAGAGAGGGAGGGAGAGAAACAGACCACCGATGCATCCAGGTGAATAGTTTGTTGTCAACATTTTTACATTCTGTTCGAATAGCCTGGTTAACATCCAAACTGTAAATACAAACCCATCACGTTGACGTCCCTGTGGTATTATCTAATTGCCTGGTCAGCGGAAGCCTCGCTCCCCATTGCTTTGTTGAGGGAGGCTCATAAGCATGTCAAAGACACCCTGTTGATGCTATTCACAAGATTGCACCACTGGATTTCCTAATTTATCCCTATTTTGCACAAGTGATGATTAGATTAAAATGTTCATTTCAATAGGGGAAGACGTTCTCTGCCAGCAGCAAATAGTTGTTATTGTACTCACACATGACTATATTTGTATTCAACACATAATATAAGTAAGTGAACGATTGTTGTCATCGTCCACTAATACATACTGACAGACTGCATCATAGATGTCAGACACACACATTGAGCAGCACAGTGAAGCCCCATTGTGTTGCCATCTACAGCTGCTCAATATTGATGTTTTTACCAATGATTTGGTAACTGGTAGTTTCATGTCATTTGGCTCATATTGATGTGATTCATTTTATTACAATACCACCACATTGACTGTATATAGTAATGGATGTTGACTCTGGTTCCAGAAAGGGAAGCTTATGTGTGCGTTTAACCTGTATTCTCTCGAATGACCAGCAGAGGGGGATCAATCAATAAACATTTTCATACAGATTTTATGATTTCTAGTCTCAAGTCTTCTTCAACACAGCATGATTGTAAATTCATCATTTTGTAAATTATGGCCCCATTTAGAGTGAAATAGATGGTAAAGCACTGTATGCATTGGGGCGTGGATTCCGTGTGATTGACAGCTAGTACCGTCCAATGGGTGCAGGTCTCAGGTGTAGGTGGACGTACGTTGTCCTCAAGCTCTGTCAGTCAAAAAACCAAGATGGCACTGGACTAAATGCCAAACTCCAGACTTCAAAATGGCCATTCACACACCAATGGGTGAGCACATAAAAGCTAGTTTGTGGTAATTGTTTGGAGCTCAGAAGCGGGTGAGTTTTGCCACATGTAATTGTGAACATGGAGTGATGCCATATCTTAGTTTTTACTTTACCTTATTTACTTTGAAGATACTAGCATATATACAGAAGCTATCATGTAGCTTCTGTATCCATAACACAGATTGAAATACAGACCTTGGCCAAACCTTACATTTGTTTTCTTGTCAGTTCAGGTTGTTCTAAGGTTATTTGGTGCAAACATTAAGTTTCTAAATGTGGCTTTACACTGAGTGTCATAGCCACATATTGCTATCACAACTTCAGCTACATTTAGTTTTTGGGTTGTGACATAGAGGTTTTTCCACAGTCTTTAGGCTCTTTGACTCTAATAGAAACTCACTCACTAGACAAATCAAATTTTGTTCTAAATCACACCTGGCCAGCTTATAGAGAAAGAAGTCTCCCACACCCTTAATGTGCAATTGTGTGTATAGGCTTTCCATGTGTAGCTCCCTTTCAAATAGATGCTAAGTGTATTTAAATCCCAGACTAATCACTGAGCAGTTTTGGGAATAGATGGGAATGCACCAACTGACATATCGACTGCTGCTGTGAAATGATCCTCAATCTAATCTGACCTGGCAGCTCGTAATGGCTTCTGATTTTTAATCTTTCCTCATCATGGACCCACTTAGGTCTGGGATATCGCATTAGCCAAACTACAGCATTTTAATTAAAGATGATAATTGATCACTTAGCTTTTGAAGTGAAGAAGAACAAAGCAAGCATAAATATGAGCACAGAGGACCTTGTGGCCCAGATCCTGCCTCATATTCCTTTTCATCTGTGTGTGAAGGAATTCTTATGTTGTATAAGGACAGATAAACCTGTGTGAGGAGTGGTGTGCTGTATGTAACAGTGTGTAGTGTTATAAAGTTGATGTGTTAGCATATTGCTGTCCCTTGCTGTTTTCATGTTGTCTTTTATTCCCTCTGGTGAGGCTTATGTCACCCCATTAGAGACTTTGGGGATTCTTTAGCTGTGTAATATACAGTTTTACTCCCTCTTCTCCCATCATTTGCTGCCTCGTCTTCTCCATCACCCTGTGCACCTGCGAGCCTTGGGAACCACTTATCAATGCCTCCGTTCCCATTGGGGTTGGTAATGAATGTGGGAACTGGTGCTAGTTGAAATGGAGCATCTCCCCATGCGGAAGGCTTATGTTTTGATTAGTCATTTTAATGGGGCAGTGTGGGACGGAGATATAAAGGAAAAGCCTCCCATTGAACCTAGCGATACTCATGAATCTGACGGATGTAACACCAGAACATTTTATTTGAAGGGAGTTGATGTGACAAGATGACAACTTCATCCGTCTGTAGCAGAAACAAAGCCTTTCATAAAACTAAGGGGAATGTTGTCTTTGATGTAATTTTCTCTTTGGAGGGTGTGCACTGAATTAAATCCACAGATGATTACTCGTTTGAGATGCAACGATATCAATTAGGTAACCTTTTTTTATATAAGTCGAATTACATTGTGACCTATGTTCCCACCTCTCATTACTGAATGTCATGGGCTGGGGACCATTAGTTATATAAGAGGTTTTTTTTCATCTGATTGCTCTGTACCCTGGTTTTAACAATTTATTATCCACTGGCGTGTGTCTGCCCCACTCCACCTGCAGGTTGCCCAGCAAGGCCTCGGAGTTCCTCTGAATGTCTAACCCTTTAATGGCAGCTCTGGACAGTTTTCATTCCCACCTGCATACAGACGTGAGCAGAGAACTTTATAGCTAAAGTTTGCCAAGAGGAAATAAGAAGAAGCTAAGACAAAGGAAATCATCAGCAAGATGCTATTTTCCCTTAACTTGAAAAGAATGAGACAGAAGGTCAAGAATTTCAGAGAACGTTGTGATGGTGGAAGGAAGAAAGTGTTGTTTAGGTGGGTGGAATTGGAGCTGTAGGCACTGGGAGATAGATCGGTGAGTGCTGCTGACCCTCCGCTGCAAAGGAACAGAGGACAAAATTAATTTTATGTCCCACTGAGATTGTGTTTGTGTGAGTAGTTTTGTTTATTTTCTTAAACTGGAGTTATGGAGCCGTTTCTGAAAGCTGGGTTTTGTTTAATAATGCTCCCGAACTTGACTTCCCACTCACATTCACATGTGCTCAGAGAACAATCTCTATTTGGGCACATATGAATGTGACTGCCCACTCACACTCACATGTGCTCAGAGAACAACCCCTATTACCCAACACAATGTTCGAAACCCCTGTTTTAACATGACGCTGTATCATACGCTCTTTTCTGTGGTAGGTCTGTGGGTGAAACTGCAGGAGGCTCACCATGGTGCAGGAGAAGAATGACGGGATAAACGAAGACATGGTCCCTCTATCAATTCAACAGAACAGACCTGCAGTAAGAGCACAGCTTGCATCTCTCCCACTGTCCTCTCTGACTTACTCCCTGTGCACTAATCTCAAACTCTTTGTTCTCCACAGTCACAAGACCCATGTGCTTGATTCTGTTGTTTAATAAATCACAAGATGTGATGCATCTGCGAGACATGGAACATTTTGTTAATAGTATGTTAGTATGTACATTTTAATAAGCATTCTCTTTCATAACCAAATGTACAAAATACACCAGTCTCATGTCTTGTGTGTTTATAATGGAGGTGGACCCTGTAGGCATGTTTAGACCACAAAAGCTCACTGCATGTCACGTTGTGCAGTCTAGTACGGTACAATATCTGGTCGGGGCAAGTCAGATTGTGCAGTGAAAAAATCAGGGTGCTACAATCTGTATGTAATGTGTATGAGAGCAGAGGTTCACCATCAGCTTTTGTCATCTATCTGCACTGCTCTTGACTTTTGAAAAGGCAGCTCTGTTTGTCTTTACCAGTCAATCAAACTTTTTTTAACCTTTCATTTTAGTGGATGTGGGTTATCGCAGCTTTGATCTGGGAGCAGCAGTTTGGATTGACAAACAGAGATTTTACAAAGTTTCACTGATAGCTTTCAATGTTTTCCCAAATCTTTCAATGAAAAGCTGCCTATAGCTTGGCATGAAGAGAGAATGGCCAAAAACTCAATGGTTTTCTCAAGAGTTTGACATTTACAAAAGAAGCAGATAGACGTGAAATAACAAACATTTGATAGCTTAAATATTTGGATGTCATTTTTAATACACATCTTTTTCCTAAACTTCATTTCCTAAACATTTGTTAAAAACCAAACAAGCTAAAAAACAAACTGGCAGATATAATCACAAAGAGACTCCTTTCTAATGCACTTCCATTGTTAGGGATGGAGACTACAATTGTTAGTGACAGTACAACAGTTGTGGTGTAGAAAGTGTTTTCACCTTCTTGTCATTGTTCCTCACTGTAACATTTGCTGTGTGCTTTGGCATTAAAAGCCTCACTACTTTGCAGAGCTAAAACTTCTCCTACAGTCTTATCTTATCTGGTAACATTTTTATTCTCCGTTGAATTTTCTGACACCACAGCTCATGAATGCAATTCTTTGTGGCCACTAAACATCTCTAATCCGACCGTCACTTCAACACATGAATGCACCGCATGACACATATGACTCCACAATTTCAGCACTATTAAAACTAAATAACTTTTCACCAGTGCATTTCATTATGATGTATTAGCTACGTTGAGCAAGTTTCAAGCCTCTGTGAGCAAATTTTAATAGCTCACTAAAACGAACTAAATCCAGAGGGCGCCTGGAAGGTTGTAAAAGTGTATTTAAAAATCAATGTGCCATTTTCGACGTTTTGGACATTGTTGGTGAGGTGCTGATTCACACGGGTGCTTATCTTACCGTAATCCTTTATTATCAGTCAAACAGGAGAAGGTTTCATTGATTGTAGGACATTCATTAGCTGATTTGATCTAAACGGTGTAATTAGTCTGACTCCTAACAGATGAAGCAACAGCACTCACACACACACACATATTGTTGATGTCATTGTCATGCAGTTGTCAATGAATGTGTATCATTGCTGTTGTCACCGTGACACAAATATTTGCACAGCTGTCAAGCTGCTGTAAGAGATCTTAAGTCTTGTTGACTGGTAAACGCGCAGTTTCTCCTGTGCTTCAGTGCGTGAGCTCTTAATACCTCATGTGCACTGTTTGCCTGATACTGGGTCCCATATGGGCCCTGTATCATATTTACAGTACTGCACTGCAAACTATTACGTGCTCCCATGGATATAGAGTTAAACCAATCGCAGCAACACAGGAATCATAACAAAAATGATGAAATCAAGAGCAAATAATCTGAGCACTTAAACTGGCTTTTTTTCTCACTTTCAATTCTCCAGTGCCTTTACATCCCCTGAAGAGCCGATGAAATCAAATGTAGCGCACGCTAAGTTAGATAACATTTTATCGACACTGCCATTATTTGTCAACTTGTTAGATGGTACTTTTTCATGCACACTAGAGATCATGTTACTCGCATCATCAGAGAATGTTTATCTGCGCTTTGGCTGGCTGCTGTAAATATGTGTATAAATGCAGCAGGTCTGTGATCAGATTACCCTCTAGTATTAAATCTACTGTGAAACAACAGGTTCTGTAACTTTTCTTCACATCTCAACTCTACAACTGTCTCTTGATTACAGATCATTTTTATTACATATGGTCAATTTATTTAAAGTTTGATTTAGTGGGTGTAATTGATTTGGCTATAAGGATGCATGGCCGTGAGTAATGATCTCATTCCATTGATGTACCTTGCCTACATGGACGTGGTTGCAGTCCTCATGTTTGTACATTTCTATTTTCCTCTCAGTTGTCATGGGAATTGAAGATCAAGAAAAGGCGGATCACTGTACCTCCATGTCTTGGCAAGTACAGACCAGTGGTGGGCCAGTGTTGCCACCAGTGCACCCCGGACAGCCTGGTGAGTGTTGCTGCCAAACAAGGTTAGAGAGAAAAAAGAGAGTACAGGCAAGGCAGGAAGTGAAACTGTTGAAATGAGAGAGGTACGCAGCTTTTTTTAAATCAACCAACAAACTTGTTGCTGTTGAATTTCGTCAAAGTCCAAAATATAATGAAACAAATTATTTCGTTAACTGAACAAATACTGTCCTTAACTGACATGCTAAGCTTGTTTAGTGAATTTCAAGGTGCTTTCATAGATGTGCAACATGCTGATGTCATCCTTGAGTTGCATGTCTTTTGGATTGATGTTAATACCGATCATCTGTCTGTTTATGTTTCTTCTGTCATGGCTTAGCGTAAGAGGTTTGGACAAAACTCTTTGCTTGGCTTCCACAACATTCTAAGTGTCAACGAGACACAAACCAGGTAGTGATAAACTTTCAACATGTTTTAGTCCAAACACACTGGTCCAAGCACGTTTTCTGCCTCTGAGTGGTGTGTCTTCTCTTGTAGGTATCGAGGCTGGCTGGTGCGGAGGGTGTGCTGTGCATTGTTTGTGAGTGGGTGCAAGGTTTACGCGAGTCCAGTTACAAACAGACTGGAGCGAGTCCGTCAGAGCAACAGGTACCTGAGGGGAAAGAGGAGAAGGACAGGACTAGAGATGCCAGAGGAGAATAAATGAATGATAGGCAGAGATACAGAAAATAAAACAGACTCCTGCAGTTCAGGAGAGAGAAGGAGAAAGGAGGGGAGGAGATAAGACACAAACAAAGATATGGAAAATGTGGCTATCATGGGGTCTATGTAGAGCGAATAAAGAGAAATGTGATAAGTTTGGACTGTTATCACACTTTCCCTATCTCTGTCTGTGAGTCCTCAGTTTGTATGTGTGGTTGTCTCTCCTTAGATGTAATTGCGTTTAACCTTTATGTAACCCCTCTACTCGGGGATGATGTTGTTGTTTTACTGGAAGGCGGGTGTTTGTCTGTGTGAAGCACAAGAGAGGCTTTGTGTGGTGTTAACCCTGCTGTCCTGTGACTGTGTTTCAGAGTTAAGGATGTGTTCACAGCAGAGCATAAAGCACCTGAGGGGCAGGACAGCCAAGGGGAGCTCAAGCGCCTCTCACCATTCCTCCCCATCATTAAAACCTGCATCTCCCCTGGCCTCTTACGGTGTGTGGGGTTGTTTATGGGATAGGCACTGATGGCCAAAGGGCGGCATTAAAAGATTGTTGCTTAACCTTCCAATAAGAAGAAACAAGAAATGAAAACAGTATATCTGACATTATTTGTGCGATTTGACCAATAGAGCTCCGGGAAGTTTTTTTAATAGATTATTTTTGGATAGTTTAATGCTACTAGATGTTTATGGTGTGGCCTGCACTTAAATAATTCCCATTTCTTTTTTCATGATTCAAACCCATGCAAACAACTGAACCAACAGACAAGTATCCAGACAAAGCTTGATACAACTTATTCATCTGTGCCATAGAGCTCATTGGTTGTCCAAACACTTCATTACATTGTGGTACTAGGATTTTTAATGGCTGCTCACTAGATCACCACATCGGCCGCTTTTTGTCGCTTATAATTTATTTCTAAAGATTTACTTCCTCAGTCAAAGGTTAACAGAATTTTGAAAAAGTCTGAAAGTTTTGAGAAACTTGAGAACTGCTCTTTTGATGGGAGCTTTATCAAAACACTTTTATTATTTACAGGATACTGTTTGTCCAGTTCTTTCCCCAGGAGCTTCAGCTGCCATTGCTATGGAACAGGAGCAAATTCCGATTTGTTTTGCTGTAACAAACAAAACATCACACCATAGTTAACAGATTTGTCCCAAATGGTGCAAAAATCTTAGAATAACCTGATTTATCGTGATGAATGTGTTTTTGAACATTTTAAGCGTTTTTTTTTGCTGACCCAGGCTTTCTCCTAAAAATACCTCTACCAAGGCCAAACAGTTAGTGACACAAAAATGTTTCATGTACTGTGCTACTTGACTTGCAGGATGTTAGTGTGAAAGCCAATGTTTCATACTTGACTACCGCTTGACTCTGTGATTTATTACGCCTTTCGAGATGACAGTTGTTGAGGCAAAAAAAACCTCTTCTATGGGCAGTTAAGGGCATGTAACAGACTTTGTCGCTCCAGGCAAAGACATGTGCACTGTTGTATTTAAAATAGACATCAGGTGGTATTTCTCTATCAGAGTCTCTCTCTGTAGCAGTGCATGAAATTATGTGAATGACCGTAGAAATTGAGTGGAAACCTCTGTCTCAGACGTCATCGCTCCATCTACAGATGTCATCATCACGCACCGTTCTTAATCACTTTCTTTCTGCTTCTTCCTCTGTGTCATCAGTTTCTTTCTCATCCGAATCCCTTTTATCCCCATTTTGTCTCACATCCATCTATCTCATTTACATGTTGTCACACTTAACTCCACCCTCTCTTCCTCTTGCTCGACAGGCTATTTTTTTCTGTTCATTGCCCTCTCTCTCTCCAGTCATTAATTTTTTTTTCGCATCTTCACATCTCTCCACCTTCTATCCAGATTCGTGGGCTGGGTGATGCTGAAGATGTTTTCTTCCTTATTTGGCAGTATTCAAGTTAACCTCAAACATCTGTCTGATTTGCACAGAGTCTCGCAAGAGGTACAAGTATCAGTAAACATACACATGCATATGTAGATGAAATGTTCTCCCTTTTGTATTCATAGATATGTAAATGTGTCATAACTGCTTCCTCAAAGACTGTCATCTCCTTCTGCAGAGTATGGAAGATACCGTTTTTATTTGGACATAGTTTAGGCACTTTGATATTTTGGCTCCACACACATCCTCACTCAGGATGTGGTTATGCTCAGCCATCTGATGAGATGGTAAACAGCTACACTTCTGTTTGTACTCATCTAGAAAATGTCTCAAGTTAAAGTCTGTACAAAGAAGTACCTACAATTTTTTTATTTTTTTTTTCAATTAATGTTTTTTTCCTACTTTCCTTGTTGTATTTAATTATGTCAGTAAAGACCACACAACTCTAATTACATGGTTGACTGACCAAAAACAAGTAAATAACTGGGCCAGGCCACTGTTTCACAGGTTCAAGATGGGCATGAATGGATCTCGATGAAATGCTGTTCGTGGCATATTACAAGGCAAATTCCCCAGGAAATTAATTTACCGATGTTGATGATTTTCAGTTGGTCGTCGTATATATATTCAATGTGTCTCTGTATACTGTCCTGTCTCCTAGGTTATTTTTTATTTGTTCAAATCGTTTATCCAGCATGTCGGAATTTACTTCACTCGATATATATCTGTGTTTGCGTTTGTAGCTCTTTATGTTTATGTCTGTAATGAAAAAGAATTGAATGGTACACTAGAAAGACCATGTACACAATGACAGCATTGTTGTTGACCTCGAGGAAGGAATCACTGATGGTCTGCTTAAAGCTTCCACAGTCCAAAACACTCCCCACATATCTCTCTGCCGACATCTAACTACTTTTATTTGAGTTGTTTTTAAATTAAACATGTATTTTCTTGATCCCATCCACTGATGCTATCTGAAGCTTGATTATAATATTGATTAAATATAGGGCCACAGAAACTTAATCTGTGCACCAGTCAGCACAGTCCATCTATTGTTTGCCATTATGAAACGCAATGTGAAGAATCTAAAGCTGCCCCTGTCCTGTAATTCAGGGATCTCTGCTGGTTTATGTTTACGTGCGTCAGAGCGTCGTGGACTGTGCCCTCATCCCTCTGGTGCTCTTCTGTCACAACCTGAGAGTCCCATACACTGTTTGTCCTCTTCAGGTTTACAGCTCGCCCCTCAGGTAAAATCACACAAAGCCACATAGAGGCTGCCAGGCAAGTCGCACTGAGATAACAAAATAACACTCTGTACCCCCCCCCGCACTCACACACAAATAATGCAGACACCCTTTTGTTTGCCAGGAATGAGATGCTGAATTTATCACTTACTGTATATTCACAGCACCATATTTAGTCCAGTGGATTTAAATTTAAACACAGTGTGAAGATGCATCACCACACCAAGCTTCTAATGTAAACTCATGTCTGTGATACTGAATCCTCAATTTATCCTATAGATCAATCCTGCAGAAAGTAGGCGTGGTCCTCCTTCCAGCGTCTGCATCGACTGAGCAGGAAGCTGAGGCGGACAGACTGTACTCACCTGTCATGACCTCTGTAAGTAATCTGATGTTTATCACCCCTTTATTGGGAATCTGTTGGTGATTGGATGCTGCAGGTGATCATACTGATCAATAGATTCAGTTGTGTTACTCCCTTTTGGATTTGACATGTTTTTAGATACACAATCAAGTTAAGAAAAACATATCTAGATCTAATTAAGAAAAGAACAATTAACCATAAACTTTCTTTATTCATTAGAAATTATTTTATCTGCATTATCTATTTCTATTCCTTCCAATAGATGCTGAGATACTCGACACCTTTATCTATTTATTTAATTATTTTTTAAAGATATGAATCACACATTTTCATACTGTACATATATTTTTACTTTTTTACTTTTATGTTATATATATATATATATATAAAGTATCTTTTCTTTAACAATACCATTAATTTACATCCTAATACATTCCTTATTTGTAAAAACATACTTAGTAATATACAGGATTCTGAAATTCCACTTGGAGAAACCACATTGAGCTCATTTAAATGTCAACCTCGAATGGAGCTTGTGTTTAGTGATGCATATCAACAACACAGTTTCTTTTTTCCAATTTGTTGTCTCCAACCCCAATGAGAATGAACTTAAATACAGTTACATTTGCAAAGCTCCTTCAGCCAAAGAAGGTTTTCAACAACTGTTTTCACATTTGTAAATGTCCCCTTCAGCAGTCAAAAGTTAATTTGGGTTTCGTGTAGCGTTTCCTCAGAGTAACCAGCCATAAAAACAACCTCTTGGTACAAATCATTCAGGCTGTTGGAGCTGGAGTGTTTCCTCATTAGCTGTCGAAATGAAACCAACAACAGTCTTGTATACAGGAGTGCAACACTGGGTCATGAATCACAAAACATAATGCTAATATTTTTTAGGGTAATTGTATAAAATTGAATGGCAAGCAAAAGATACCTGTTCTTCCAATTTGCCTGTTTAGAGCATGTGCATTCGGTTCAATGGATTCTTCCTCACGTCTGCACACTTTTCTTCGCGCCCGATGGTTGAGTGT
Source organism: Hippoglossus stenolepis (assembly GCF_022539355.2). Taxonomy (NCBI): domain Eukaryota; kingdom Metazoa; phylum Chordata; class Actinopteri; order Pleuronectiformes; family Pleuronectidae; genus Hippoglossus; species Hippoglossus stenolepis. Next base: position 21,674,735 of record NC_061491.1, read on the forward strand.
TATCACACTCAGCCCCTCAATCAGAATAGGAGCTGTCTTTTCCCCCTCTCACTCATTTCCCAGCCTCATCTAACACTCTATTCCTTCTGAAATTACCAAGGGGCTTGAGTTTCACTACAGAGATTGCAGCTTTGGAGTTGTCTGGAGTAACAAAGCAATGAGGAGAGGGCGGAGAAAGATAAATAACGATGGTTAGTTTGATTGTTTGAGCTTGGAGGGTCTGAGGAGGTTGTGTCAGTGTTTATCAGATGGTAATTTGTGTTTTCCCCGTATTTTTGGGAGGTTTTCATGTGTTAATGGCTCTCTCTTTTGAATCACAGTTTCCCTCCTTGTGCCCTTTGTCTAAGTGCCTCTATTAACTTGATTTTGTGAATAATCAAGGTCTGTTCATCATGACTACACTGCCTGTGTGTCAGGCTATGGAGATATTTGTGCTTTGTATCAGTTTTCCTGAAGATGTATATCATTTCGAGGAGTTACTGGCTTCATTAAGATCAATATTGTGCTACACAGCTCAATGAAATGTCTCAGTGTGACATTAATCTACAAGACTTCAGCCACAGTGGAACATGAACAAGTTGTTTATGACTGAAGCAGCAATTATGTTTTTTTTTCCATTGACCATTTGTGTGAGGAAGCATATTGGCTATGCGTGAGAAAGCAGGCTCGTTTATTGGTTGTATTTCAATGTTAATAGACCTTTATTGTTTATTGAGTAAAGGCCTGTTTAGCTGCTGTTCAATGGTAATTGAATTCCTCCTGTCTTTGAGGGAAAGACAGTACTTGGGGCAAAGGAAATATCTCTGAATATCATGAAGTGTCCCCCGCAGTCCCTTTTCTTCCTGCTTGTTATTCCATCTGCTTCATGGATTTTGACTTCTCCTCCCGCAGCTGCTGTTTTTTTATTTTATATTTATATTTTAAAAATGCAAGGCAGGCATTTTATGTTAATTGCTCCCCTACTGCCAGGACTTTTCAGACCTTTGCCCTCCCCTTCTCTCTCCTCTCTGCTCAGCTGGTACGTGAGCTGCTACATGAGGGCCAGGCGATTAGCGTTGGTGTGTCATCGGAGTCTGGCCAAGGTGGCCAGTGGCTGGCTCGCATCAGACAGCTCATCAAAGAAGGACATGTCCCTGATGTCTGTCTGGTCCCTGTGGGCATCTCCTACGACTGTCTGCCCAATACTAACATACAGGTGAGGCTAATACACTTAACAAGAGCCATCAAGTGAACAGGTTCCGTTTAGAGCAAGGTTTTCAAACTGTGAGATGTGCCTCAGAGGAAGAGGAAAAGACGTGAGGTAAGAATACTGTATGAGGTGTGAGGGACAGGTGCATGTTGGTGTATTAAGATCAAGAATAAGTCAGTTACTGTTGTTTGCCACAGTTATTCATCCAGCTCACTATCAAGGTTAACAGTGGCAGCTGCAATGTTTTTAGTTTTGTTCATTATAAAAGTAGTCTTGTGACAGTTGTATTTACATCTATGGGAACATTGCAGACAGAAACGGACAATACATATTATTATTATTAGTAGTAGTAGTAGTTTAAGAGGCTTAACGAAATACAGTGAACATTACTAATTTTGGAATGTATTGCTACACCTTCCCCTGTTCCCTCATAAAATTACTACTAAATCAATATTTGTATCAATATTTGTGACATAATTAAAGCTCAGAATATCCGAGTGGGGTAGTGATAGTGGCAGCTGCCAGTGGTGATCCAGTGTACAGCTCGAGAGTCTTTTGTCACAGATTTCTTGTCTAATATTGTAATATTTTTTGTAATGTTTTTTTAGTTGAGTAGATTTGCATTTCATTTTTTCAAAGTCGGTGGCCAGTGGCCTCCATTAGTGTTGCCCTCTGTTAGCTTCACTTATGACACCGGAGAGTGGGTGTTACTTTCGGTCAATTACCATAATATGGTCCTCGCTTCATCATTTTGTTCTGCCATTCAGACACATTTCACATACAGTACTGTACACACAGTTCCACTCATACACACACTCTGAGACTGGGTACATGTCCTATTCACCATAGATCTGCTCATTAGTGGTATTGCTTTGGGAATGTTGTCCCCAAAGGCAAGTACCTCATTATAATATAATCACTAACTCTGTTGTATGTATTTGTGTGTGTTTCTGTTTGTTTGTGTGTGTGTTTGTGTTGTATATCCTTGCAGGTTGGCCTATGCACTGTGTTTCAGTGGCTCTTGTCTTTTCTCTGGAGGACACCAGAAGGATGTGTGAGGATCCACCTCGCGCAGCCCTTTTCTCTCAAGGTGCACGTTAGGAAGAGCATGTCATTTAGGACTTGTCATTGGCAAAAGTGGTTCCCATTTCTTTGTCTTGTGACCCTTTAAACCCTTTATTACATTTACTTGTGACACCTCTCCACAGGTCAACAGAGTTAATGTGAACATGAGATGTGAGCAGTTCAACCAAAGAGTAATTTTTCCTTCCCAGGTTGTTTCATTTGACTGATCCCTTTAATCAACTTCTTGGGACCCCTCAGATTTACCTTGAGACTACTTGTAGGGTTGCAGTGCCCAGATTTGACAGGCAAAGATTAAACTTTGTCATAAATCACATTGACCTTTGTAATCTAAAAAAACAAATAATCTCTTAAATGAGTGTTGAAATTGTTCTTCTTTAAACTTTATCCTGACTCAGAAGATTATATTTTGGGCTCGTAAATTTAAGACGCTTCCTACTTGAATGGAGACATATTACAGTACATTTAGCGTATTCAACATCTCAGTATATACATGCAACATGCCACAAATCACAGCCCTCTAAACTAGTGTGAAGATTAAGGCATTTAGCAAACTGGCGTCTGAGTGCAGTCATCATCTGGCAGAAATAATGTAGGAATGAGCAGCTGAAGTAATATATGAAATCAAATGTTTTGAGGCAAACTTAGTTTTTAACTTATGCAAACTAACTCAGTTAATCTGATTGTTGTGATGATGCTGCTGGATGATTTATTGATAAAACTTTAGCAGCTCTGTGTATGCATTCATTATCCTTTTTGTGTGTAGGAGATGTGCGATTCAGGGAGGTGCATGGTAGATGAATGGCTCCCTCTACAGGACCTGTTGCTGCCTGTGATCCTCAACAACAGGTAGTCAAATCACCTGTGTGTGTGCACCTGTATGCTCCAGTGAGTGTTCTTACTGCCTGTGGACAAACCACAATGGGATTCAGATGTGGATTGTGTCTTATCCAACATCTGTGAAATTAAAAAGTTGCCTCCTTTTAAACTTTGACGATCAACTTCCCTCTTAACCGCAAATCTGGCACAGACATGACGCAAGCTCTGATGAGAGTTTTCATCCTCTTAGACTCGGTCCAATTACCACCAGCGTAACACAGTCAGCGCCAGTGGAAAAAGATAACCGAAAAATAACATCCTTGCTCAATGGCGAACAAAGATGCTTCTCTCTTAAAATGTTTAATTCTTCCAAGAGAGAGAGAGAGCGGGACACAGGAGAAACAGCGCCAGAGACGAAGAGAGGTAGAGGGGGATAGATGAACTGGGTTGTTAGCATGTGAGCAGTTGTGGTTCTACATAATTTACATGCACTGTCTTTCTGTTTGTCTGCGACTACAGAAGTTGCAGCTTTTGAAGCCTGGTTTTTGTGCCAATGTATTAAAAATACAGCAAATATCAGGGCTTCCGTAATGAAAATTGAAAGTCCTCACAAGTAGGGCTGGACAATTAAGAGAAAATGTATTGAAACCGACATTTATATCCTCTAACCGACCTAATTTTGCTCATGACAGTTAATTCAGGTAATACTTTCCCCAATGCTTGGATTAAGGAGCTGTTGGGTTTCCACTACGTTCCGTGCAGTTATCACCCTGCTGCCTGTCCTCCCTCCTCACTCCCTGCTGACCTGCGCTCACATTACCCATTAACAATAAACACCTACACCATTTAGAAGTTATTAGGACACGTAGGCTGCAGGACTTTTTACTTTAATTTACTTTAAGATTTAGGAGACACGTATCTAAACACATTGAGAAACAGTCCATCATTTTACACGCACACCGTTTACACACAACACGAGCCGTGACGCGCAAAACCAGGACATCAGGGTTAAAGTGACCGTAACGATCCGGATTCAGGATCCGACAACAACGATTAATAACTAATTAAATGTGATAGTCAGTTTGTGTGAGGCGCGACAGGGACGAGGAGGACACACACCACACACACACACACACACACACACACACACACACACACACACACACACACACTCCTTCAGACAGGAGAGAAGTTCTTCCCATAGATTGTGTTCAACTTCATTGTTGCAGAAGAAGCGACGCCCCACATTTATCCAGGAGCATTAATATTTATTCAGCAGGTTTTGATCAAGATCAGTTCACATGTGAGTGATTAGAAAAGAGCAGAGGAGCAGAGTCTCTTGTTGACCGACACTTAGTAATGCGCCAAGTAATGCCTCCATTGGGGGGGTGTTATTAAATCATTGTTCATTAATCATGATATTGATTTGAAGTCATATCACCGAGCCCTACTCACAAGTCTCGTTTTAAAGAGGTGCACACACTCAGATTATTTATTTTTGTTCTAGATGCAAAGTGTCGCTGTCTGTAGAACATGTGTATTAACAAGGCCAGAAATTACACACTCTGATTCCCGACTCCACAGTGAGCACTAAAGTAAGAGCACTACTACATCTGCTTATTCATGCAATTATCCAATCAGCCAATTGTTTGGCAGCAGCACGATGCATAAAACCATACAGGTATAGGCCAGGTACTTCAGTTAATGTTCACTTCACACATGAGAATGGGGGGGTGGAAATGTGATCTCAGTGACTTTGACTGAGTCGTGATTGCAGGCTGGTTTGAGTATTTCTGAAACTGCTGCTCTCCTGGGATTTTCACACGTAGTCTCTCCAGTTTACTCAGAGTGATGTGGAAAACTCAAAACATTCAGTGAGCAGCAGTTCTGATAATGCTGTTGAGAGATGTTAAAAGAGAACGGCCAGACTGGTTGGATCTGACAACAGGGCTATGGTCACTCAGATAACCACTCGTAACAACTAAAGTGGGCTAAAAATTCTCTCCGAATTTACACTTTAAACTTCGGTCTACAAAAGCAGAAGACCACATCGGGTTCACACTACTTTCAGCCAAGAACAGAAATCTGAGGCAGCAGTGGACACAGACTCATTAACACTTGACAGCTGAATCTTTAGGAGTTGCACAAATGTACATAGACGACCTGCTTGTATTACTTGAAGACGTTGTACCTCTCATTCAAGAGGCTTCTTTAGTTCTAAATGACTAGTGGGAGGTTTCAGGTATTTAACCTCTCTGGATCGTTACCTATCTGTAGAGTTGTTGACCCCCCTGGCCAACTTTCCAGGTGAAGTCTCGATAAGTGTTGCCTGGTCTGATGAATGTGGGTTTCTGCTGAGGCTGCAAATGGTATTGTCAGAATTTAGCATCAACAGCATGAATCCATGGGTCCAACATAACTTCTGTTAACAGTCCAGCCTGTTGTCTGTGTGGGAATTGTGTGTGTTGGCCCTTTATTACCGAATCAATCACAGTTTGAATGCCAACAGTCTATCTGAGTATTGTTGCTGACCATGTTCATCACTTTATGGCCACAGTTTACTGTCTTGGAATGGCTACTTCCAGCCCCATGTCACTAACTAAAGTTCATGAAAATGAGTTCAGGGAGCCTCAATCTGAATCACCACAGAAAACCTCTGTGATGTGATAGAGCAGGAGATCGGCAGCCTGAATGTTCATCTGATATATCTGATGTAATCATGTTAACAATGAAGCCGAAGCTCAAAGAAAACCTTCCGACACCTTGTGGAAACCATACGACGAAAATCTGCTGTTTTTATGAGAACAAAAAGGAGGAACAACCCAGTATTAGTATGGTGTTTATAATAAAGTGTTCTGTGAATGTCTCTCTCTCACTCACACAGTTAAGAGGCGTGAATAATACCTACTTTTACTGCAGCTAGCTTGAGAAAAATAACTCATTAAACACCTACAGCTTGAGGTTTTATACACTTGTGTGCCTCTCAAGAGACTGAACCTAGAGATTTGGTGACAAATCCTGTATTAAAAGTGAATTGATCCTTACTAAACGAATGATCTATGATTTATGACATATGATATTTTGTAATTACAAACCCTTTTTTTTTTCAGCTGGAACAAATACTTGTACTGGGACTCGCATGATTTGTTGTGTAACTCTCTTGACAATGGGTGCAATTTACTGCAACACATTCTAATGGCATAAGGCCAACTGTTGTCGTTTTTTTATTGACTTTTTTTCCGAGAAAATGTGGACCTGGTGGATTCGGTGAAAACCGTGGTAACTGAAAATGGGTTTAATATGACAGTCGTGAATAGGGCAGCAAAACAAACTGGTACTTTCCCACCATCAGTTGGGATTTGTCACCTTGCAGTTCTTCACCCAGTAACTTTGTCGTTTCATTATTTGAAACAAACAACGCAGAAAATGATGGTTGTCTTGTTTTGCTGACGTTGTTCTGATTACCTTTCGTATAAAAATCCTCGTTGTTGGAGTAATAAAGGATTTATCTTTTCTTATCTTCCTAACTGCAGTGATGAATACATTGCGTCTTCTGTGTGTGTTTCACAATAAAAGCTACCCCAGGTTTTTTCTAGTCAAATGCTTTTAATGTTATACAGAGAAGAGAGGGAAAAGGGAATAGTATGGCTGTTATTGAGATAAACTACACTGGATCAAATGGCGGACTCAACCACAATAACAGCTAAAGAATAGAAAAGCAGTCTATGAATGTAAAATCATTAAATAGCTATTGAGGGAAAAACAACATGAGTTTGAGAAGTGGGGTTTGATTTCATGAACATTTTAGGGATTACAACTTGAAGAAGGATTGAGTTTGTCTCTAAAATGAAATAACTGTAAACTCATCCTTCTCTTCCTCTTCTCATGTTTCCTCTCAAGAACTGACACTGTGTTTGGGCGGAGGAGGATGTTGTGGCTCCTGACCTCTTCTCATTATGCATCTGAACTTGAAGAGCTAACTCCTACAGAGAGAGACCTCAGCATCGCCATCATCCTTCACCTCATCTTCTGTAGGTCCAGGATTATGTACCCCTGCTGAATTCTAAATGAATTTTGATAAACTGTTATTTAAATTTTATGCAAATTGCGGCGATTATCTCTGTGTGTGTGTGTGTGTGTTTTTTCTCTCTTTCTAGCTGCAACTTCCTGCAAGGCTGTGATGTCCACCAGTCTGGTGTCCAGTCTTTTGTTGTACAAACACCACAAGGTACAGACATCATCCTTGTGTTGGTGTGTTTGTTGAGCGATTTTCCCCACGGTGCTGTCGGTGTTAAAATCCGCCCCTCTAAGGATCCATCAGTGCTCTAAGAGGCTCATAAACAGAATTGGTTTTTCGTTCTAGTTTATTAGAGTGTGACAGTGATTTCCTGAGTCATACCCAGCAGTCTCTAATTAATGTCACCAGATGGTTAATGCTCACGTCTGATTTTGGAGCTAAACTTCTCCGTCCTCCTCCTCCGCAGGGTGTTAGTGCATCTGTCCTGTGTCGGGATGTGGCTTGGCTCACGGAGGAACTATTGTTCAGGAACAAAGACGTCGGCTTTGGGGGGAGTTTAGCGGAGGTTGTCCACTATTCCCTCTCTCTGCTTGCCCCGCACCTCGTCATAGGTGCAGTGCCATCTAGGTTGGTTTTCCATCTGTGAACCCAGACAACTGCACACAGCACAACTGTGTTGCTTATCAAAAATCCAATTCCCCTTTCAGTGAAACCTCTGTCTCCATTAATGTCATTTCTTCTTCTCATAGGAAAGACCCTCTTATTGTTCCCCATCCCTCTCTCGCTGCCTCACTTCACCTTGCCCTCCAGGCTCAGATTGTCACACACACCTTTATATTAGAAGCTGTTGGTGGTGAGTGACTTTTCATGCATATATTTTCTATTGCAGAGAAAACTTTCTTATAACACTAAAGTTGAAATATCATTTGGAGACCCTGTGTTCTCCAGGCACCTTATTTTCCGTGGGAGGCCTTGGCAGTGGCTCTGACTGTTGGCATGTCAGGACGGAAAATCAGTTTAAATCATGGCATTTCAAAGTATTTCAACTCAATATTCATAATGTTTAAGGAAGACCAAACTTTGAGCCATGTCAAGGTGCTGTGCACGCAACAGATTTTTGTTTCCACTTTTAAAAAAGTGATGACAGATCATTAGTGGCACTGAAATCCTTCAGCTGGTTTGAACTCTTTGTTCTGTCACTTCTTGTTTGTACTTTTCTTCAAAATTTCCACATTTGTCAACGAATGTGACATGTAGAGATTCTTGTCAAAACCCTCATTAATGAATTTCTACACCTGTAACAGGAGAGTCATCTGTGGAAGTCAGGTAGCAAAAATATATGAGAATACAATACTTCAGCAGCAAGATTCAGAAAAAAAACCAAAACCAGCCCTTTTCCATGTTACATTAGTTTTAATGATTTGCAAACCTGTTTTATTGATTAAAAGCTCCAAAAAGATAAATATGCAAACAACACAGAGGACCTTGCCAGTCCTTTAACAACAGAAAACTCATCATTCAATCCGTACTTTGGATTTGGGCGATATTACCTGTATTTTTTTCAGACTCTTAATAAACTGTTGCCATATACCTCAGAACCATTCAATTTAACAGCTGACTTGTAATCACACTCACCAAAGGGTTATATGTAAAGGTCGGATTGTCATCTCTGCAAACCAGTATACCTGTGTTTTCATATATATACCAATGCAATCTCATTCCTGTGAGGGAAGAGGAACATATTTTAATATTTATGGCTGTTTTATTAGTTTGTCTTTGTGTGGGAGCTGTTAAATAAACGTCTACTCAGTGGATGTGGAGCTCTAGCCCAGTTTCTCCAGGAATTATGTCCATATTGGATGATTCTGCACCTCAATATTCACGTCCAGTGGCAACATTGAGATGTAACCAGGCAGAAATTAAATGCAGAGTTTGGAGTCATACATGTATAGTGAGTTAGCTGCATTTGACTTTTGCTTGTTTTTTTACAGTTGATGTTTCTGAACCTTAACCAAGTGTTTTTGTTATCTGAGCTTAACTATAATCTAATCATCGTTAATTTACCATAACCACAATCTTTTCCTTACCACGCTGTAGCTGCCACATGCAGATATTGCAGAAAATGAACAATTTTGGCGCTGAATCTAATCAAGGGATTTTCAGAATCACCCAATTTTGGCAGTCTTGTCTGGCAGAAGGTTTTGGAGAACAGCATAATACATATGAGTAATATATGGTAATGTGATGTTGGGACGCCTAGATCCTTAATCTTCACTATATATTATATTCACTCATCCTTAAAGCAAAAAGCTACTGTATCTTTTGACTAAACTACAGTCAAATGCAGTTTTGTTTCTAGACAACCTGGTAACAGGCAGATTTGGGTGAAAGCATAGAAAGACTTGTACGTCACTAGTTGAGTTAAAAATAAAGCATTGTTGTTTATGAACAGAAATCTTTTTTTTGAATTAGTCTGCTTCCGTGTGACTCATTATTCCTTGTTCGGTTTGTTTAGTGGTTTTGGAAGTGAAGCTGGTGGGCAACGGGCTTTTTATGCTTAAAGCCTCTTTGCAGTAGACTGGGGGCTAACGTCGAGTGATACAAACAAGTTAAATCAGTTCTATTGAAGCTATGAGTTGCCATAAAATAAACTCTGATTTGAGGACACTTGCCTCAACCCCCATCAGGATTTGTGTTCAGTATTCTTCTTGCAGGTTTTACATTGTGATAAAATTTAGTGTGAAGGCAGCTCTGTTTATGGACATGAATGATCAGGATGTTAAGACTTTCCCACCAGCACATCAAAGTAGGATAAAGGGGGATTTAAAGTATAAATAAAGACATAAACTTATGGCGGAAATCGTACATCACACAATATTTTGCTCAATATAGACCCACTTTTCTCACAGCATGTGCATTATGAATTAGAGCAAATGGTCAGATGTTTACGTGCGTTTCTGTCCTTAGCATGCGCGGTGTCTGCCATGCTGTGCGAGGTGGCCATCAGTGGCGTCAGCAGCGGGGTGAGGAATGACGGTGTGGACAGTGCGGAGGTCAGAGGTGACACGGACTTTGATGTGGTGCTCTGCCAGTCTGAGCTGACAGAGCGAGCCCTGCAGCTCTGCCACCTCCTGCCTCCGGGCTTCATGCCAGTGAGTTTGACTTCATGACACACACACACAGTATATCTCATTCAGTGGATGTTAAATGGAGCTGAACAGCCATTCATCCTGCTCTGCTGCCTCTATCTCAGGCAGAGAGAGCTTTTGGATTGTGTATGTGTGTGCGTGCGTGTGTGGTTGTCTATTTACATGCTCCATCAGACTGACTTCAAGGGTTGAATCTGAGCCAACAGTACCATTTCTTTCTCTGTTTGCTCATCTTTTATTTCAGCAGCAGCTCTTTCTTGTCTCTTCTGCTTGCAGCAAAGCTTCTCACCCTATTCTTTATATTGCCCCTGCTCTCATCCCCCTGCCGGCCATCTCTCATTCTCCTCGTCTGATCTCTGCTACATCTCTACTACACACCTCATGCGCTCTGCCAGCTGTCTGTTTCTGCACTCCTCTAGATGCTTGATGGACAGACTGACGCTGTTTGTGCCTCAAACCTGTCTTCTCCATTGAGCTCAGCCGTCCTCTCTCTGTCTCTCTCTCTCCAGCCCTGTCAGTCATCCCAGAGTTTTGCTCTGGACGCCATTGACAGTCTGGTACGCTGTGGCATCCTGATCATGGAAGAAGTAAGAAAACTTCTTCTTTTTTTTAAATGTCCAAACATTGTTTTTTCAAACATAACAAACTACTGTTTTTGAAAATATAAATGCCTCAAGATTGATCTAGTAAAATGTTCAGACTTTTATACGTTTAAAGTGTCTTCAACTCTTGCATACAATACCTTTTGGAAATCAAAGCATTTTCTTAAATAAATGAGTTAAACAATTAGAGACAGAGAATTATCACATGAATCTGCACCTGTGCTCATCTTTACAGAGCTTTAAAGTGAGTTTTATTCTTTATGTGTCCAGTTCTCATCTTCACTGTTTTGGTTTCACTCCAGCAGCTCTCATAGTGTTGTCTCTGGTCACAGCAGGCACTTGTTTATATTCAAGTTTTTTCTTCATACCATCGATCCTGTATAGATTCCCAGAGATGTTCCCATCTGTGACTTCTGGAAGAAAGAGGGCACTCTGACCTGGACCACCTCTGACGACCCTTATCAAAGCGACTCTGACTGTGATGAGCAGGACCTGCGCTCCTACAAGGTAAAACGCTGCTGAGCCCCTCAGGCTTCTTCACATGCCTCAGAGAAGCACCAGAGGTTACATGAAGGAAGAACACTCCACAAGGGGCAGACCCACAAAAGATTGCACCCTCAGTGACTGCTTATGAGGCACGTACAAAATACTAACCACACCACATGAAAAGGAACTTTGAAGTAACTAAATCTCCATCACAAAAGCACCTACACAAATGAGTCCCGTATCTTGAATACCAATTAGCAGTATTAGCGGTATTTGTCTTCTTTAAAAGAAGAGGAACTGTCATGACTGTTGTATGTGATTTTCCAAAGCAACACGAGACAGCTAACCAACTTCCAAAGGGACCAAACAGGCAGAGCTCAAAGTGCACGTGCATCTGTCACAATAAAGCTGCAAAGTGACATTAATGTGACAGCTTCAAGAGTCATAACAGTCAAAGTAAGACTTGAACCGCATTTAACAAAGAGCAACAATCAAAGCACAGCGACGTGATTGGATAAACACTTTAATCGAACCGCTAATAAAAGGATTAGTCACCGTTTTCGATCAGTGATCCATTGTTTTCTCATTTTCAGCAGATAAAAATGAGTGAAAGAATTATCAAATCATGAGGAGCTTTTTTTGTGAACAGATGTTATCACTCAAACGTACTGTGTTCTCGACGTTTAACAGAACTGTTTGATTTGAGTGTATTTGTTGCAACAAAAAACAAATTCAAAGCACCAATTGTCATGAAACCTTTCTTGTTTTGAATTGTCTGCCGTAATTCAAGCAAACATTGAAGTCATTTAACTTGTCTCAGCGTTCAATTACACATGACTATGACCTATGCTTTTGCCCGAAGCACTTTCATATCATGTGAGTGTAAGTGTGCAGATTGTCTTTTTGACCCCTCAAGTTGAAACGCTGCATTATTAAAAATTTGTGAGAGCTTGAAATATTCAGTGTGTGGACTACACTGAATGCTGCTTCTGTTCTTCACCTCCATCCAATTGGGGTGAGATATGCACACTGCCTATCCTCCTTTACTTACAGACATTAAAATGTAACAAACACTGCAACTGGCTGGAGTAAACTACACAGAAGAACAACCAAATAAATTCTGATGCAAACCTGTGCTGCAAGCAAGTTGATCTACCAGTCCAGAAAGAGCAATGCCACCTTTGTGCTGCATAAAATCCTTTCTTTAACTTCATCTTTGTCTACAGAGGAAGAGCCTCACCTATGTTTATACAGTTTTACTCGCTTTTTTCTTTTTCTTTTACCAACTCACTCTTCTTCTCCCGGTGCCTCTGTGCCGCTGCCCCCAGCTCAGGTGCTGAATGAGGACAGAACACACTCTCTACCAAACAATATAAAATATTCTCTCACCTCCTACTCCTCCTCCTCTACTGCCTGTTATCTGTTAGCCTGCATAAATTCACTTGGGGTGGTCTCTCAAAGCAGGTTGGTAGTGATTCATGTTAAGTTGCAATAGTATTAACTTCTCAAGAAGAAGCCTGGTCTTGTGTAGCTTCAAAGTTTGGAGATTTATGCTCAGACACCTGAACTCTAAAACTCCTTTTTGTTTTGTTCGCTGTCTTTGTGTTTCCAAAGGCACTTATCTTATTTTATGTTATTTACAATGCCCAGCAGCCTCTCTTGCCTTGTTGGTAGCTGCTGTATTTGCCCTTTTGTCATAATGTGTTTATCCTGCTCGTACAACCATTTTGATTTTAAAGTTCTACTGTGTATTGATGCTTTTAAACCGTTTATATCCACACAGTTATTTGTTTGAAGACAAATCAAATTAGGCTCAATCGACTAAATGCCCACTGCTCGTTGAAAAATTGGATGTCAGATATCACTGTATTTGTAAGGATTACAGTAGGATAAATAACAATTGGCCTGATACATTTTTTTGAGTTTATATGTGTGTAGATAGCACCGAGAAACTATAACATCTGCTGCAGACTGTTCTGTATGCTGTACTGGTATGGGCGACCATCCCTTGAGAGATGTATAATTTCATAATAGACCAAGTAATACAGGGCAATTCTACAGGAGCAGCTGCTAACCTCCGCTCTTATAGAGTATATTCCCATGTAACAAAATTATAATGGCCCCATCTACACTGTTCACTGTGAACTGTTCAGAAAGTGCTTCTATGAAACCTCTGTTTTTTTGGCCTCCCTCACAACCAAATGCAACTGTGAGCTCAGGTTTTATGGTAAATGTCTGAATACATGAACTCAGAGCAGGAATAGATTTCCAGCTTCTGAACCCTTCAAACAGAGGAAAGGTTTCTTTATGACAGAATTGTCCAGTATAAACTATATGGACATAATGGCTCATTCTAATGATCAGCTTCTTCCCCGTCCACTTTCCCTAGATAAGTCAGCCAAGCCTCTGTCCAGAAATGCTCTTCTTCCTCTGCAGTATGCTGGCTGGACATCTGAGGGCGCTGTGTTGGACCACAACAGGACTGGACCTCATAGACTCACCTCTGCCAGGTACAGTGTGTTTACAGGACAGTGTTCATCTTTTATACAAAATATCTGTTTCTTAAAAAATAAAATATCTCTGTGTGTCTATGTTTCACCCTGTGCCATTTGTACTGACCTGTTAACCACTCACCAGCCTTAAATATACAGTATATCAGCATGTTGCTGAACCATGAATACTCCATATAATAACTGTGCCGGTTGTCCAGAATAATTGCCTCTATATTCATGTATTTCCTGATGTAGAAACAGAGTTTGTGGCTCAGATACACTCTCATCTGTGTGACACGGCAAAGAAGAAGAAACAGCACTATGGTGAACTCCTCCAGACACACACACACACACACTAATACACACACACAAACACAAAGATCTATAAAAGCTTGTAAACTTGCCTCGTCCCACTGATTCCGTGTGGTGTAACAAATCAGCAGAGACTGCTGGAGAAACGCCCAGAGATTCCCCCACTCACATCAAAAACTCCTCTTCTTCTTCTTGTTATTCTTCTTCTTCTCATTCTTCTTCTTCTTCTTCTTAAAAAAACACATAAGACAATCAGAAACCACCCAAATGACACCCTTCAATAATACATAGTGAAAAAAATCCCATCAGTCCTGCTGGAAATGGCTTTGTTCTGTTATCTCAACCTGGTTCTTCTATATTGGATATCTGTCTGTTCTTTTGATTCATGTGTGCCTTTGTGTCCTATCTCACAGAGAGCTGCTCAGAGGAGGCTGTACACACTGCAGTTAGAACACTAATAGACCTGGGGGTGAGTGACAGCCTCAATATGAATGTGTGTGTGTGAGTCTGTGTGTGTCTAAATATGTTAGTCTGTATAGAATTAGTCCGTATCGACTCAGGACTGAAAGTTTAGGCAAATTCCAACTCCTAAAAAGTTGAGCTCAAACATTAATCTGTTTCCGGATGAATGTGAATAAAACCCAAACCCCCAAAATGGCAAACGATCGGTCAATTGCTGGCAGCATTTTTCAACAATATTCTTAACGTCAGCAGGAATACCACCTGATTTTAATGCAACACTCAGCCTGACTTGATCCATATCCAATCATATTTGTGGCGGAAATGTCAATCTGAACTGAGTCACTGGGCCAAGGACGCAAGTAATTTAAAACCAGAAATTGGAAGAGTAGCACAGACAAGTCAAGGTGTCTTAACTGTGGCAGTGTGATCGACATTTCATATTCATGTCTTATAAACAGAACACAGGTATTATTTGTACCATAGACTTTATATAAAGATCAAGAACGCGTCTACACTTTTTCTCTCTACCCAGAATTGAAGGTAGATGATATGAACGCTGCCATCTTGCATATTTGAAGCACGACTCTGCGCTGTAGCGATCAGGGGACAGAGCCGCTGTAGCGAGGACCTGTTGGACGCAAGCTTGGCCAATCAGGAGTCAGTCTCAGCTGTAAATGATGACTTTTCACCTCTTATAGCATCAATAACTATTTAAAACCCAACTTATATGAAACATGAAGACTTGAACAAACATCAGGGTAATAAGAACTACCTGAGACGACAGAAATCATCTTTGAGAAAAATGCATTTTTAGTTTGATCCATGACCCATCCATTAACATGGATGAGGCAGGATTTCTGACCTATACTGCAGCCAAACACTAGGTGGCAATCATGACGCTTTGGCTTCACTTTTGGGGAGCACTCATGTCTTCCATCTTTATATACAGTGTATGTTAAAGACCTATAATCCCATTATTAACATCTTTATCTATTTTACTTCCCCCCCAATGACACTTTTCAAGTGTGGTGGAACTAGATTTAAAAACATTTGAAACATAAAACATTTATTGTCTGTTATCGACATTTAGCAAATGTAGTTATACTGTGTGGGATTAAGTCTCTAAATTCTCTAAATATAAACGTAACTGGGCTCAGCGGTCTTTTGTACAAGTTTTACTAGCATGTATTTATGCTACTTTACATTTTAACATCACTACATTTCCGAATCAAATATTGTGCTTTTTACTTCACTATTTTAATTTGACAACTATTGTTCAAAGTTACTTATATGAAAATAATTTTCAACAGAAAGTATTTGATCATCAAAATAATATAAATAGCTTATAAAATATGATTTGTTGTAACGGATGAATATGCCCAACAAATCACCTCAGTGAGTTATAATATTGAGTATTTTTCAGAAAATGCATGTGTACCCAAGTAATGCATTTCAGACAGAGGACAGATTCTTGGCTGGCGTTATACAAGTAAGGTTAAATAAATATTTCTTTCTGTGGGTTGTGAGGTGACCTGAACGGAAAACAAAGAAAGAAAGGAGGCACCAAATGGTTTGTCTTGCGGAGATATGTGCATCTGTTATCGCTGTCTGCACCGACTTAGCAACCGGCAAGGGCGACCTCGCCGATTGGCACCAACTTAAAAAGCAGTGAAGAGAAATGTCACCTGTCGTTCTAAGAAAAATGGAGAAGTTCTCTCATAAATCAGAACTTTTTTTATTCATAAATATTTAAATAAGTGTTTCGGCACAAAAGCATTTTGCCACTCTGCCTTTCAACTTTGTGAAGTAGGCAGTGTCTGCACCCATCAGTCGCTATCAGTCTGCGGGTTGGGAATCACTGTCTTTAAAAATAGAGCAGCATTGACCCACATATCTGCAAAGATCTCATGAGGTACTTAACTTTCTTATTAAGGCTATTATCCGAAATGGCTGTTATCTCGTTAGTGTTTAGGATTTGACAGATGATTTACAATTCTAATCACAACGGAAAATTTGGGAAAAAAAGGGAAATTTGTTTCTAATGATGCACTCGTAAAATAAAGAATGAATGAAGTGATTTAGTATTAATTATGTTATATCTTTATTGTCTTTTTTGATTTGTTCTTGTTTGGAAAGGTCTTTTTTTATCTCTTTTATTACCTCAGTGTTTTTTATTTGGCCTTGTACAAAGGGTACTTCGCTAAAGATAAGGAAAGCTGCGTGCTCACACTGTCCAAACAAAGGTGACTGAATAAAAAGCACAGTGTTTGCAAGTGTCCTGACTGTTTGTGTGTGTTCACCTCAGGTCCTTTCGGAGGAGCGTCAGAAGGATGGCGTCTTCCTGGGCGTCAGTCCTTTGTTCCAGTCGTCAGAATACAGGCAGAAACTGCAGCGCTTCATCAAACAGTACCTCTACAATTAATGTGCTTGACTGAGCAGTCGGACTCGCGGCCTCAACACGACTCTGTGTTGTAGAGTCTGACCTCATCCTGTGTTAGTATCAGAGAAACTTATGTTTAGTGTTACAAGAAGGAAGATCTGTGCCGAGCCGGGACGCCCGAGCCTTTAGGTTAATTGCATTTTGATTTGTCAGTGATGAGACATTGATTTTAAGTTTATCTTTAGTGATAGCATTAGCATAAAGCCACAGGAGACGGGGATTATGAAGTCCCTGCAATCAGATGTGAGGACTCGTCGTAGGATGATGATGCTCAGTGCAGCTTGTGTTCCATGTTTACGTTGTAATTAAGGCTGCTGACGTTATGTTTGTTACATGTGGAAAATGTTTTAGTTCTGATTTTCAAGTGTTTGACAGATGGATCCTTTAAAATAAATCTGTATTTCATTTTAAATTCAACACTTGCAAGAGAGTGAGTTTCTTGTAATTAAGGTGAAGCATTTTAGAGGAAAATATTTAATTCCCCTTCCTGAAGATCTCATTTCTTCCAGGCAGCTCATCCTTCTGAGTGGCTCCTCTCCTGCATGCAGATCTCCGTGTGCTGACTCAAACCTCTGGAGTGGGTCTATTCCACATCGACCTTTTGACTCCAAGACACAGATACAAATCGATAAGTCTCTTTGAACAGGACATAGCTTCCTCTTTCAGGTGTTAATGATTTTGAGTTCACAGCCAATAGTTTGTACAGTGAAGAATCTCAGTGGCTGTGAAACAGCACAAAGGCTGTGAATCTCTACTGCCACCCAGTGTTGAATCTTGTATGTACTTTCAACGTCTCGATACATTTATCGATACGTATATACATTCAGGTTAGTTTATGAATGTACCCACAGGGTTATATTGTTTTGTGGTGCTGTTGAACTACTTCTGCATTATATTGAAATGTGTTTCTGATATTTTGTTCTGTTATGGTGGATTAAAAGTTTAGTCTCCTCATTATGAAGCAGTACAGTTGAATAGCACCACAAATTAGACCCTTTAAAATGACCATCCAGTGAAATCAACACTTGAATGGCTTGATGGAAAACTGAACTAAGAAACTATACAGAAGGGTTCATAGTCGATGACTGTTTCATTAAACTGTGTGAGTGTACATAACAGTCACCCGAGTGTATTTCTATAATATTCCAGTTAAAGCATTTGCACAAGTTCTTTTTTTTTTTAATTGAAAGTAATTTTATTTTTTTATGATACAAACTAAATCATCAAAATCATAAACAACTTAACTATTTTGAAGATTAAATATATTCATTTTGTTTTCACATTGGGGGGGTTCGTCGTCGATACCGAGCTTTTGTGTCCACGTGTTGTGACGTAAACCCTCATTTTGAATATAATAATTCTTCACATCATTGAGTGACTCGGTGGTCAAACGTAACTACCAGGTTCAACACGTCCCCTCATGGTTGTATAGGGTAATGTAAAGGGCTCTGTTCGGTCGTGACTAAATTAAAGCTCATCTGTCAGTGGAAAAAAATTCCACTGAAGACAGCAGCTCCATTAGTCAAAGTAATTGTATAGAATTTTCTCTCAGGCAACGGAGGACGGTATATTTCCTATTTGATTGAATTTCCACTGTCACGAGAAAACTGCTTTACATTATGAGAAAAAATATTCATGAATCCTAAAAGAGCGTAGAAAAGTTTCATAATGTGATTTATCATACTATCAAAGATAATTAGAAATATTGCCCACATATGGGAATGCGTCGAGCGGCTCATTGTCTCTGCTGTGGAGCACGAGTGGGTGGCCGCTAACGGGGTAATTTTACGGCTGCTGACGACTGTCACTATGACTCAGAACTGGGGTTTGGCTGCAAACACCACATTGAGTCATGTAATTGCACTGTTTCTAAAAAAGATGTTTCCTTCCTCACAGTGTAGCGTCAGAAATACACACAATTTTACACATATTCACAGAATCAGGCTGAGAAAGTTCACCACTGGAAATAGTCATTCATTGTGAAAAGCTAGCGATTAGAAGTGTATTGGGTTTATTGGGTTTATTTAACAGCTGGCAGTTCTTCAAGTGCTGCTGGTGTTTTCAGCGGCTCAGAGTTTAGACGACTTTGTTGATTATAGAGCCCAGCTGGTCAATCTGACACTCCACCACGTCTCCGCTCTGAAAGAAAAAAACGTTCAACACTCAGTTGGAACACACACGATTTTCCTGAAGTCAACTAAAATACTGCTACAGGCAAAACACAGTCCTTTCATCTCTGCACCAGCAGCAGTCGTTGAAAAGTAAAGCTGGAGCTGCAGGCAAACAGCAAACCAGTTCTACATATTTTCATCTGTTTCACTTAGACTGGACATTATGGCCAAAAATAATATCATGGACACTGATGTTTATTATGATAAATGTCTGTAATAAAGACAGATTTTTGCTCCTGAGTGAAGGTTGTGTTTTCCAACTCTTCTTTATGAGCAGAGAATGACAAACACTTGATTTGCATCTATATATATATTGAACTTTTGTTATATTTTTACTGATATTGTGATAATTATTGACATCGTTTTGTTGCCCAGCCGTAGTTTCACACATGACGTCACCTTGAGAAAGACGGGTGGTGTTCTGAAAACGCCCACGCCTGGAGGAGTGCCCGTCAGAAACACATCTCCTGGAGTTAATGTCACGAACCTGATGCAGGAAAAGAACATGGAGATTCAGGAGCAGGGAGGAGACAGATGCTGTAGCTTCAAACTCAGTGACTGGACATTTGTAGCTGCTGGGGAATTGTTTCTCAAAAATATACAGCGTAATTTTTATGCTCATTTAGATCAAATAAACAGTAACTTTCTCAAATGATCCTGGCGCTTATTAAAACGCTGTCACCTGTGTGTTAGGTGAGGATGTTTGTTAAAGGAAACTCAGCTCACGTTACAGTGGCAGAAAGTTCTATATTATGTTATTTATTACTGAAAACATGTGATAGGTTCTCATGTGCAGACACCAAACAGAGTGTGGACTCACTTCGAGACCCAGGCCACCAGCTGTTCCGTCTTAAAGATCATCTGGTCTGTGTTGCTGCTCTGGACTGTGTCTCCGTTAACCAGGCAGCGCACAGCCAAGCTGTGAGGATCTGGAGGGGGTACAAAACAACAGTACAGCTGATCCTCATGTTCCTCACTTTATATCTCGACTTCTCTCATGACAACTCCTCAAGAAGGTAAATGGAAATAGTTACACACTAAACCATGGACAGCAACGTTTGTTTCCCAGTCACGGAAGAAGAACATTAAACACTGCAATAGAAAACCTGCAATAATCCTATTTTAACAAAGTTAAATTGATTATTTGATTTTCATAGTGTTAAATAATTTTGAGCAATTGAAATTTTGTACAGGGATTAATTCTGTAGCACCACTTTCATAATTTTCTCTCATTGTACCTCATACTCTTGTGCTAATAGAGATACTGCACACTTATTTATTATTTTTGAGGTTCAAACTTAATGACTTTTCTTTGAGGAAACGCAATAATGTTGCTTTTAATATCACATTTATTCCCAAATTTATTAAATAAAATGTACATTCATGGGTTTAACATGGCTCATAACGCCACCTAGTGTTATTAAACCATCAGACCTTGCAGGGCCAATGCTTACATAGAGTCCATCGTTTTGGGACGTCTCTACATCATGACATTTATTAATATATATACATATGACTGCTCATGGGCGTTTCTTAGCCCCGACTCCGTGCACTGCGTTCTAAAGGAATTCTTCAGGGAGAGACACTTCTCAGACGTCCTGTTCATGATGAGGTTTTCCTTCCAGTTTTCTTGATTTTACACATAAAGCTCAGCGTGTTGTGAAATTGTCACATTAATGTTGCTTCTTAGAAACTCGCAAATTATAAATCAAACAGTCTGCAGTTATTAAAGTGATGAGTTGAATATGAGAACCAACATGTATTTAACCCACGAAATCCATTCTGACTGATATTCACTGTTATCGCACACTAGTTGCGTCCCTGCTGCTCCAGTCACAGCTTGACTGAGTGAAGCTGCTGAGATCCAAATCACAGATAACTTATTCATCACACTTTCATTTCCCCTTCCTCCCTCGCTCTCCCTGCTCCGGCCTCCCGTTCCCTCACCTTTTACAGAGTCGGTGGTTACCAAGGCCGGGCCGAGTGGACAGAAGCTGTCGAAGGTTTTTCCCAGCAGCCACTGCTTCCCGTTGCGCTTCATCTGCCAGTCACGCGCGCTGACGTCATTGGCCACAGTGAAGCCGGCCACATAGGAGAGAGCGTCTTCCTCCTGCACAACAAGAGGAGCGGAAATGGAGTCTGAATCACGGCTCTGAAAGATGTTCCACCAGATCAAAGCATCGTGGACGTCAGAGGTGATACTCACCTTGATGTGTTTTCCTCTGCGTCCAATCACAAAGGCCATCTCCACCTCCCAGTCCACCTCCTTCAATCCCACAAAAAGACCAAGATGAAGCAAATACAGCATCAAAACAAAATTGATCCAAACTACACATTCAGCATACGCAGGATTGCAGTTTGAAGTGTGCTCACAAAAAAGAAAAACACAATGTGCTTGATGTTTGAGCTGTTGCACATTATTTTCCCTCGATGCAATGTTGAAAGGAAATTCAAGGTTCTGCTCACAGCTGCAGAACTACTGGTGAGACTAAGTATTACTAGGTATTTTTAGTTTTACCATCCAAGACACGCAAACACACGTCTTTGCTCATTTTCTTCTGCAGTATGTGAGATAAAAATGTAAATTACTGCATCATCCCATAAACATGATGCTTCCTGTCACGACCGGTACGAGCGTGGAGGCGTTTAAACATCAGACATAGTTTAAAAACATCTTCAAACACATTTGTTCGCTTCCTTGCACATGACAATAAAGTCTCGAATCTTGAGTCTTCACTTGCTCTCACCTGGCTCTCTGAGGGCAGTGTAATGTCATCGTACGGCCCTGTGATGGCGCTGGGGAACTTGCTGAAGATGATGGGTTCTTTGGGGACCGGGGCGTTCTGCTCCAGGCAGTGGTCGAGGTAATTCATGCCCACACACACCACCTTCTCCGGGGCCAACACGGGAGAGAGCAGACGGATGCCTGATCGCTCCAACACACACTGACCAGACGCCAGAGCTCTGAGGAGGGAGAAGATGGATCAGAGGGAGCATGTTGATCTGGGACAGAAGATAAAAATCAAGAGTTTATAACATCCTTTATAAATGTTGCCGTATTAGAACATGTTTCCCCGAATATGACTGAATGTGAGTGTGTGTCTGACACCTCTGTGCACACTCCAGACCCTTGTCCCCCAGCTCCAGCAGCTCCCTCATTGTCGAGGGCATGGAGGGGTCAAACGCCTTCAGATCCACCACACCGAGCCCCTCACCCTGCTCCACTCCCACTCGGATGCCCCCTCCGTCACCACGGCGATGAAACTGCACCAGGCGCATGGCCGCACCGCTCAAGCTTCTCCTCTGTACGTTTGTCGCTTGCCTCTGAGAGAGCAAACTTCTGGAGATGCAAAAGGAGCAAAGAGGAAGTCTCATCTGTTGAGGAAAAGAGAAATGAAAGTGTCGAGGCAAACAAATGGATAACGACAGACAAGCAGAGAGGAAAGAGAAATCAAACAACAGGCTAATGATACTTTTTTTTTTCTCCCCAGTATCAATTAAGTAATCTCGTCAGATGTCAATAAATAATAGACAGACAGAAATTGAAAGATTACATGTTTTATCCAAAAAGTCAGAGAAAAAAGCAGCATTTAATTTGCTGGAGCCAGAATTAATTTTCCCTTGACAGACTAGAGATCGATTATCAACAAGAGATTCAGCGATTACAGTTTTGTTTAATATTAACTTCTTATGAATGCATTGGTCCTGTTGGGAAGTTCAATGACCTTAAGTGTCACAACAGAAATAAAATCACAAAGACTAGTAAGAAAGAAATGATCAGAATGTGAACTTCTTTATTTCACAAACCAGTTTGTTGAGAGGAAGCGGCCAAAATAAGTAAAGTCTCCTTTGTGTCATTAAGTCTGAGACACAAAGTTCAATCACCAGTGTGTGAGAACAGGTCTGACACATGAACACACCTGCAACAACAACTTATAAAACCCTTGGTAGTAAATATAAGTTAATGCAAAACCACTCTGCAAAAATTACTCTAATCTGAGATATCATGTGTTTTCAGGGTCCGTCCCATTCATGTGAGCGCGTTATCTCAGGAAGTTCTTGAGGGAATTTCTTCAAATTTGGTTCAAATCTTCACTTGGACTCACTGGTTTACTGATTCGATTTCTGTGGACAAAGATCAAAGTCACGGTGTTAACGTCCTCTGCACCGACTTGAGGGAATTTCTTAAACTTTTGATCAGTTGTCTCTTTGGACTCAAAAGATTAAGTGATTCGATTTCAGTTGTAAAAGTAAAGGTTGTATTCTTGTTTGGAGAATAATGTGGATCTGTGGCCTGTACCTGAAAAACCCTGAGGGCTGATCAAAGGACAGATCCTCTCCTGACCCCTTTGATCCCGCTCGGTCCTGAGTGATCCGATGACAGGAGGACAGCTCGGACTGTGAACTTCTCAATGAGTTTACAGATCTACACACTGGCCTGTAGGACAGAGGTGACGTGTGTTTATTTACATACAGAGCAGGGGGGGTGAGATCTGATCACGTGCTCACAGGAGACACATTCAGGTGAGATCAGATTAATTTAGCTCTGTGGACACCAGGAGCCTGAACTCATTACATTAGAGATCTGATGACTTAGGTCTGAGATCCTTGTATCTGTGTGTGAATGTGTCCCGAGCTGTGTTCACTCTCTGGTGCTGACGAGCCTCAACAAACACCTCATCAGCTGACTCGACACTTTACTTCCTGCTGAACTCACACTTCACTGTTTTCCCTCGGTTATTCAACACGTTAGAATTAGACTAAGTTTCTGTCGAACGAGTCAAAACAAATGAGCTTTTAGTTTCTTGCCCTCTGGACTCAGCCGGACGTACTCACCGCTCCGCTCCTGCACACAAAACACCACTTCTACCTGCTTCCGGTCTGTGTTTGTAGTCCACGAGGTCCGACCAATCAGAGGCGAGACAAATCCAACAAACGTGACTAATGTCAAAGCGTTTTTATTATTTGTTTTATTAATGTTATGTTAAACAATTTATAATTTGCTGATGTATTCATCTCGATGCTGGTTTTCAGGTTTTATTTATCAGTTTAAGAAACTACAACTACCATATTCATCCTCGAAGGCGCCTTCAAATACAATGGGAATTTAGCAAACTCGATCACTCAGTTCCACAATTTGTGACACTTTTACATTTACTATCTGAAAAATAATTTAGCCACACATGGTGTTGTCGGCAGTGTTGGAAATTTTGGGGGTTTTTTGCACTTTTGTAATGTCCCCTGGCTGTTTTTGGGCAGACTGGTCTTATGGGATCTCTTTAATGGGATAGAAAAGATGAAGAGCAATAGTTGTGCTACTCACATTTACATTCATGTTTTCTATTTGCTTCTAACCCTTTGAATTAAGAGAATAACTTGATAGTTCTGACCTCTTGGGACTCAAATTGGGATTTATAATGAAACCATGTGAGAAGCATTGATGAAACAACCAACAACTCATAGAAATCTTAAACAAATCCACAGTCATCTATATCATTTGCACAATCTTAAATTTTATATTACGGAGTCGTGGAGGGAAGAGTGCTTGTTAAACTTAGTGGTTTAGAGAGAAAGAAAAACATGAAATTTAACCAAATGTATGATACAAATACTTCAAAACTATAACCAACTACATTACTTGCATAAATGTACTTTGTTGCTCTACACCACTCATCACCTGATGTTATTATACACAACAAAGACCCTTAAATCTGACTTTTACGCTTTGGGTGTTGGTAATCACGAGCCAGGCGGGGGCCGTGAAGGCAGCACGAGTGGGACAGAACGTGTCATGTGATCAACCGGAGCAGGATCCCCGGTCACCGGCTGTAATCCGCCTCTTTCCCCTGCAGACACCGGAGGAGAAGGAGGATCACGATGTGCACCCGGTGAGAACAACCTCCGTCTTGTGTCTTTAAACCTCCTGTTCGCACTTTCTGCTTCTTTCAACCTGCAGCTTCACGCAGGGATGACATCACAGCAGCGGCCTCGGAGCCGCAGAGACGGTTTCTCTTTGTGTTTGATTTATTCATGTCATTTAACTGATTGGGCTTCATGTGTGTTATTCAGTCACATGATCTCATTCATCCCCCCCGTCTGTCACACGACTCAACGAGGAAACATCTCACTGACCTTTGCACTTTGTCACATTTTGCTCTCTGGTGTTCATCTCACCCACATCCTGCATTGTTATTACAGGATATGTCCTTTGTGCTGTTCTTTCTTTGTTGTCTGTTTGCACAATGAGCTGTTGTGCAGCTGCTGTAGCACTTTGGCCCCCGGGACAGTGTCCCCATGGGGACAATAAAAGTATATTTGATGTGATATTGCAACAGAGGTGGATCAAGTTTCTGATAAAAGTGCCTCCACTCATTTTTATTTTGCTTTCATTTCACTTTTATTCTCCTCTGCTCATTGTTTTCTCAGCCGCTGACGTGTGATGTTAGAATAATTAACAAAGTGTTAGAAAACCTGTTAAATGGACTTCATTTGCTATTTACTCTTCGAATTAACACCAACTGCAGCATGTGTGAGTTGCTCTATGTAAAGAGCACACTCTGTACAAAGTCTTGACTTATCCTGCAGTGAGAAAAGAAATGAACCTTTTGCCCTCTCACATTGAAGCAGATCTCAAAGGTCTGGCAGGTTTCCACTCTGAGCATGAACCTGCATTATAATGTCTAACTGCACCGTTCTGTCTGAGATAGCTTATCAAACAATGCTGACGTTGCATATGAGGAAATGACTTGACTTGTTCTCTGTGTCTCTCTCTCTCTCCAGCGTCCAGCCTGTTGAATGGACCACCGACCTCAAAAACCAGAAGTAAGCATGCGTTTCCTCTTTGTCTGCGAGAGCAAGCAATGCATCCTAACGTGCAGCTGTGTGAGATGATGGTGTTCCCTTCTTTCTAGTTTTGACGGCGTCGTCTTGGTGACGCAGAGCCATGACACGTTGCCCTCGGAGCTCGAGTGTCTGAAAGCTCCTCTGCAGGACTACAGCTCTGTAAGTGTCTCCTCTTCTACCTCCTGCAGCCCAGCAACCTCCAGAAAAACTACATTGTCTTTTACGCTCTGACACACACTCCATATAATACACACATCACTGCTTGTAATGGCACTACCAAGAATATCATAAACATGACACAAAATCCTTTCTGAATAGATTAAATACTCCCAAATACCTTTTTAAAACCCCAGGATTTATCTGTGTATCGGAGCCTTGTCTTTGTGAAAATTTATAAATTTGCTGCAAATGTTATGCATCAAATACGTCACACATCAATGTTAATAATAAGGAGATGTGATGTAAATTGGCTGCTGTTTGGTGGGATGAAAAATAAATTTAATTTAGTGAGTGTTTCATCAAACTAAATGTGAAGAATCAGTCTTCAGAAATTAAGATCAAAGTTCAGAATTGAGTCAAATCAGTAGATTTGGGTTAACTCGGCTAACTCGGGCTAGATTCAGATGTCCCACTACAGCAGGGGTGGGTAAGAGAGTTTGATTCAGCCTAAGATAAAAGCAAATAACATCAACTAGTGGACTAACATGTTCCCCTCGGGGGGGTCTCCTCTGGCTGTCACATCACACTCAGTGTCACTTATGGAACATGGTGCTTTCCAAGAGAAATGGATAAAAGATTCTTTGTCCACGATCCAGTGCAGAGAATCAGAGTGGACTTTTCATCTCTGTGACTCTGCGTCACAGAGATGAAAAATCATTACAGCTGAAAACATGCAGCTAAACTGGATCCTTGTCCGGACAAATGCTCTTGGATAAGTTAACGCTCTTCAGAAGAGTTTAGTGCCCGACGAGGATTTTTCACCAGATCGTACTCTGACAAAGACGATGTTATACAGTTAAGTTTTGTAGTGTTGGGACAACTCACTGCTGTGAGACGATCTTTACACTGTTTGTGAAGACTCACTGACCCAAACCTGAAAAACTGCTGCAAATAGCATCATCATCACTACCATCGGACAGCAGATACTTTGCTAAAGAGAAGCAGTTAACGTTAAATTCTCTAATGTGACAGCTGGAGCTGTCACATTAGAGAACTGTGTGATTAATGTTCAATAATATTTTATGGCCCTCGAAGGATGTTGTAAAAAAAGAAATGGACCTTGATAGTAAAAAGATAAAAACACTTATCTACACAACAGGATATGTTTTCAGTAATTTCGCCTGTTCAGGCCTCAGTGGGTCATACACTGTACAACCAGACACTGTACAACCAGTGACAACCAGACACTGTACAACCAGTGACAACCAGACACTGATTCACATAAAGGGAAAATAAGCTGTAAAGGTTTGGGAACACTACAGTAAAAGATTCAACTGTAAACAAAGATGGAGACACTTTTATTCTCTCAGCACTGCTTTGCTTCCAGTTCTCAGAAGTAGAGGTGGTAGAGTTTGTGCTAATTTCCTTTATGGTGTTGTTATGCTTCCAGGTGGACAGCGGTCTGGGGGAGGAGGTGGTCATCCTCAAGGTCCCTGGTCTCCCTGGTAACCGGCTGGTGTTTGCCAGCACCGGCCCGGTAAACCGCGACTACGATGATGTCAGGCGCTTCAGTGATGCAGCCGTCAACGGCATCAAACGGTCAGTCGATGGTCGCTGAAGAACAGAACTGGGATTAAACTCCAGGTTTCTTTGCAGTTTCACTCATCTGTGTTTCCTTCCAGGGCCTTAAAAGCTGGCATGCAGCGCCCCCTGCTGGTTTGCCCGCCACACAAGGACTATAAGAACAGCACCCTGGTGGCTGCACTCGGGGCCCTTCATGGTCTGTACATGGTGAGAAAAGATTCTGTTCACACTTGGCACTTTACGGTCCTTGGTTGATGCGATTACAAGGGACACTTTGGGTAAATTGAACTGATGAATGTTTTGTTTCCCTGTCACGAGAAGTTCTGCTGAGTCAGTGCAACAGTTGTGTAATGTCCTCTGTGGTCTGGAGTTTGAACAATTTGGCCATTGATCAGTTTATTCATATCTCGGCCTCTGCCCCTTCAACTTTGACCATTTCAAAAACTGTCTTGAGTCCGATAAGTAAATAGCAGCACAAAACGTTATCTCTGCTTCGAGTGCACAATCCCTCGTGAACCTCTCACTGCAGGCGTTTGACAACATGTGGTGTTGGAATGGAGTTTATTTAAGATGAAACACAATCGGCTGGAGAAGACTTGTTACATGTTTTATTCAAGGTCCACGCTTGAGGCAAAGCACCAGATGTTTACCACTGACAATTTCTCCAGGTGTAAAAAGCAAATTCTTTTATTTCTGTTGAGCAATTATCACAGTTCCCAGGAAAGTGAAATCTGAGCATAGGCGTGAAATATTGTAAAACTCAACACAATCTGCATGTGTGAAAGCATCTTGTGTCTTCTCTACAAACAGCCTCTTGAAGTGAGGGAGGGGAATGTGAAATCCTCCGACTGCAAGGTGTGTGTCCTGGGCCTGTGGGCTTCAGATGAGACTGAGGGCCGGAGGCTGGTGCAGTTGGCTGATGCCCTGGAGAGCGGGAGGTGAGTCACACCCTTCATCTCATTTCCTGCTGAGACTTTATCACCCACTGCTCACTCACCAGCCGGCCTGTTTTCCACTCCTCAGGTTGGCATGTCGCGACATCGGTGGCTCCGACCCCGAGCGCATGGCCGCCCCTCGTGTGGCCGATTACGTCCAGGAGCTCTTCAAAGACAGCCCCGTGAAGGTAGGAGATATTCCAGCACATGTGCCGACAGAATCACCTGTTTTTCTTCCCAGGAACCAGGAAAATGTTAAATCCCTGTCTCCGTCCAGGACAGTTTGTTTCTTCAGTGACACTTAAATCCACTGTTTAAAGTGTGTGATGTGTTTATTCCCCTTCAGGTGGAAGTGGTGAGCGACCTGAAGGTTCTGGAGAAAGAGTATCCCTGTCTGGCTGCCGTCAACCGCTGTGCCAGCAGTACGAGAGCATGTTCTGTTCTCGTCACATATTAACGTGGCTCTGGACACTGATTTCCAGGACTGTGAATGTTTTGCATACTTGTTCATAGCATCCTCCTCTTCCAGGTGTCCCCCGTCACCAGGGCAGAGTGATCAAGCTGCAGTACTGTGGAGAGGGACCCATCCAGAAGACACTCATGTTGGTGGGAAAGGTGAGAGCGACATGTCACACAAACATTAAAGGAACGCTGGTGTGTCAGTTGAGGGGCAGTTGTTTTGGTGCTGTTAACTTGTCTTCACTTGTTACCGGAGGCTCGTTTGGTTAGTTAACCTTTTATTGGCCCTTTTATTTGGGAAGTAGAAACTATCTGCGGCTCTCTGATCTTCCTGCTCGGTCCCTGACAAGGTCATTCGAAAAATCTGCAGATTATAATTCAGTTAAAGCCCTTTTACACTAATCAGCGAGGAGTTTAAGGGACAATCTCTGTTTAATTGATTATGTATATGTTAATAAATACCATGTACTGTACCTACATGTCACTGACTGGCTAATTAAACCAAGCGCTGTTTCTTGTTGTGGCGTTTCCAGGGCATCACCTACGACACTGGAGGAGCTGACATCAAGGCCGGTGGCTTCATGGCTGGGATGCACAGGGACAAGTGTGGAGCTGCTGCTGTTGCCGGCTTCTTCCAGGTAAATGAGCTCAGTAACAAAACCTCACTGAGTCAGGAATCAGCTCCCAGTGGCTCAGACCTGGAAGCTGCTGAGTCATGTTGACCAGAGAACATCATTTCCTTCTTGTTCGGGAAACGTTAAGTGATATTTAGTTCCAGATAGAGGCTGATGTAGACTCAGTGTTGTGTTTATAGATTTTCTTTAAGTTACAAATCGTAAGCATTATTTATTTCTGTCTTTCTCTCCAGATCTTAGCGAAGCTGAAGCCTAAACATCTGAAGGTTATCGGCTCGATGGCCATGGTGAGGAACAGTGTGGGTTCAGGTCAGTCTAACCAGCTCATTACTCATGTTCCTGGTTTTACGTCGCTCAGTGAGATCTGTGTTGTAGCTCTTTCTCCCTCAGGTGACTGACTGTGTGTGTGTGTGTGTGTCTTTTCTCAGACTGCTATGTGGCCGATGAACTGGTGGTTTCCCGTGCGGGTCGTAGGGTGAGAGTGGGAAACACGGACGCTGAGGGTCGTATGGTGATGGTCGACCTGCTCTGTGAGATGAAGGAGAAGGTCAGAACATCTCAGTATAATTACTTCTCAACTAGTTTCTACACACAGTCCTTTTGTCTTTTATAGAAAAATATTTTTATGACAAACAGTCACAACAATATCCAGTGACCACGTAAACTACACGTCTGACTTAGATTCTTGAGGGATTATGTACATAGCACATGAAATACTCGTAGAGATAACTGCACACACACACACACACACACACACACACACACACACACACACACACACACACACACACACACACATGATGAATTCTATTAAATATATTGAGAAACAAAATAAATATAACCCCTTGTAACACAGACATGCCCAGTGTATTTAAAGAAGTCTTACAAAAATAATCCATTTCAAATTTAAATTATGTTCCATAGGTTTTTGCTCAAATATTGATTTATAACATTGTACAATAATTCTCAGCCCTATTTGGTGAGAATCAGTAAATGAAGTTTAACTGTAAGTGAGAAGTAAACACTGAGGTTCACTGTCAACACGAACATTTAACGTTAAGTTTACCAACATTTTACTCAGCTACTTCTCAGTATGGAAACACAACCACAGAACTGAAACCTCCCACCTCCAACTTTCAAAGCTTTTCAGTCAAACTTTGATTCATCCTGAAAATCTCCATCTCCATATTTGTATTAGTGTTGTTTCATCTTTTTCAAGTCATCAGATCCACTGAACTCATGTCACAAGCAACGATAATTTCAAACCAGTGATCAAGACCGGATTTCTTCTTCTCCTTCTGATCATGTGCTGTGTTCCTGCAGGCGGTTCGCGAGACTTCCCCTCAGCTCTTTACTATCGCCACTCTGACGGGTCACGCCATCAGAGCCATGGGGCCCAACTACTCCGTGAGTTGTGTTCATACATGGACAAAGCTGTGATTTACACAGATAAGTTGATATTTCAACATTAATCATTTGAATGTAGAAAACATGCGTTGAGTTCAATTTTGAATTTGTCATTGTAGATCATCATGGATAACGGACCGGCCCATCGCAGTGGGACCGCTGCTCAGTGGCAGAAAGGTGAGTGTGAAAGTTCATGTTTGGGAACAAAATATTTTTAAATCAGTTCTTCAAACTCTCTTGGTTTCAACTCGAAGCAGTTTGACCACAGCAGCGAGACTCGCACCATAAAATCATGTTCTTGGATTTAATGCCTCTTTACACATGCAATACCACAGTTGTCCAGCAGATGTCGCAATTGTGACTATCAAATGCTTTACTGAAGCACCTGCAGCACAATCAGTGTCATAGCCTCATATTTCACGAGCTAACCCCTGGTCTTTGTTCTGTCTTCATGCAGCTGGAGAGAAGTTGGGCGACGTGTTCGAGATGTCCAGCATCAGACGAGAGGACTACGACTTCCACAAGGGCCAGTCTGAATATGAGGACATCCTGCAATGCAACAACCTGCCGTCCTCCGCTACACCTCGAGGACATCAGACCCCGGCAGCCTTCCTCATCATGGCCTCCGGGCTCGACAAGGTGCTCACACTTATATATTTACTTATAAATGTAACATGGAAGAAGAACAGTCAAGAACTTCTATCAATCCTGACTTTTCTCCACAGTTTGGTGTGGACTCGAACACTCCTCTGCCCTATTCCCACGTTGACATCGCCGGATCCAGTGGTCCTTTCCCCGGGGTCCCGACGGGAGCCCCCATCCTCGCCATGGCAACCAACTACATCCTGTCTGGTCTCTAAACTGATAACCCAAGTACAAGAAAGACTTCGGTCTCTGTGCTCACTCCAAACACAAATCTGTAACCGTCCAAATACAAACAAACCAGTGACCTGCAACATGTGCAGTATTTCGTGGCCAATACCTCAGATTGTTTTTCTGCACGAGTGTCCTCTGTTTTCTAAGATCATGTGACATTTGTCTGCAACACGTGTAAAATGTCCCTGTTCTGAAGTGGCCTGAATCCATTTATACTCAGGGGTTTAATGGCAGTGTGACAATATCATCCTTTTTTATGTGCATCTGTATGTGTGCGACAGACCTTGGCCATGGTTGTGTGCTGAATGACGCTGTGTGACAGAGAACTCCTCCCTGACCAATAAACCTAATCAGAGCTCATTGTTTTCTGTCCATACAATTTATTTTTACACTGGTTTTAATGTTTATTTAGTTAATACAGGGAATCCGAGCAGTTCCAGTTGACAGAGGAACAGAAGAGGCGCCATGGTAACAGCTTGTGTGAGACTTTAAGTACATGAAACCATCTAAGTACACACATTATTATTATGTTATGTAAAAGTCTGACATCTTGTACTTTGAGAGTTTCCACATTTGAAAACTATCTGTAATTACCAGTTACTTCAGAGATCAAGAGTTCATTTTAACATGGTTATGTTTAAAATGATGGTGCCTAACATTCTATAAAGTAAGAAATCGCTCGACCTTGACATGGCTGTAATGAGGGTTTCTGCAGAAATAACAAAGTAAAATCTGAGAATTCTGAAGACTTTTTATTCAACATTGAATACAACTTGTTTTATGATCCCGATGATTTCCTGCTACTTGACGAAGACTTGGAGGCAGCAGGGGCCCGACAGCTTTGCCTTGAGGCCCCCGAAGAGATTCATCTGGCTGTGCCTACACCACTGTCTTTAACACAAAGACCGTTACCTTCAGTTTAGTAGCTCAGTTAAAAGAGATTTTTGGTAACAATGTAGGTCTGTTATTTACTAATACTTGTAGGTTTTCTGAATGGAAACCATATAGCCTGGTATTGATTACAGCTACTTCTATGGGAAAAAAATGCTCACTTAAACTCAATAGAATTTTTATTATTGATTAATGTATCAATGGAAGATTTATTATTTGTATATATAGTGAATGTTATATGTTAACACATCTTGCATGTTCAGTTCTCTTGATAAAAGTCTCTTGGTTGTGGCAGATTAGCTTTGAGAAATAAGCGATCATTTGATTGTGTCTGGTAAACTAATTTGATTATTGGTCTTGTACAAAGTGTAAATTATACAAATGTTGCGTAGAAGGCATTCAGTGGAGTGCATAACATCTCCCAGGCCCAACAGTCTCCTTATGACACTACATTTAAATTCCCTACATCCGGATTTTTATTGTGATCTTCACCAAATTGCACACACTCATAGATACCACCTCCTAAATGTGTAGGATTTTTTTCCCCAGCAAAATACATTATTACAAAATTACAAGTGTTGTAAAATACATCATATCACAACTTTAATGAGAACCATGAAAAATACATTTGCAAAATTATCTGCAATAATATTCAATGGGTTAATTTATTGGCCCATTGTGGAAATACGTTCAGTGGTTTTTGCATAATATCGCAAACAAATAAACAAACATAACAAACATAAACATAAATTTCTCAAGAGCAATTCCTGGAGGGGAACTTTCTGTATGACTCTGAAGTTGATCAAAGGAGGATGGGTGTGTGTTGTAGAATGAAACAGATCAAAGCCAATTAGCTCACCTATTTAAGAGAAACATTTGTCAGTGGAACCAGACACGACGACCTTGAGCCAACGTCAGACACACAAGAAACGTCTCTCCTGCAACTTTGACCGTCACAAGACAAGAGAATACTCTACAAAAACTTTTGTACACAGCTACAGAAGAAAATACTCTACAGAAACCTTCTTGCTACACTGCAGCACCTGTTAATCGACATGGAGAGGATCAACAGCTCAGGAGATGAGCAACACAAGTGCGGCATCCACAAAATGCTGCAGGCCCTCCACCGAGCCCTCCAGGACTCGAAGAGGGAGAATCAGGAGCTGGTGGCTGAAAACGGCCGCCTGAAGGAGCTGGAGGCTGAAAGCACCCGTCTGAAGGAGCTGGAGGGAGTAAATGCCCGACTGGAGGCTGAAAATGCCTGGTTGAAGGAGCAGGGGGCGGAAATTACCTGTCTGGAGGAGCTGGAGGTAGAAAACGCCAGGCTGGAGGAGACAGAAGCTGGAAATGCCTGGTTGAAGGAACTGGAGGCGGGAAACGCTCGTCCGGAGGAGCTGGAGGCTGATAACATCGAACTGAAGGAGCTGGTGGCTGAAAACGCTCTTCTGGAAGTGCTGGACGCTGAAAACGCTCGTCCAGAGGTGCTGGAGGCTGAAACCCCACAGCTAAATGAGCTGGATGTAGAAGATGCCAGGCTGAAGGAGCCAGAGGCTAAAACCGACCTTCTGGAGCTGGAGGCTGAAAACGCTCGCCGGGAGGACCTGGAGGACCTGGAGGCTGAAGACGCCTGGCTGGAAGAGCTGGAGGCCATAAATGCCTTGCTGAAGGAGCTGGAGGCTGAAAACCCACAGCTGAATGAGATTGAGGCTGAAAACGGCCACCTGGAGTGGCTAGAGGCTGACAATGCCTTGCTGAAGGAGCTGGCATTGTCAGCCCGTCTGGAGGAGCTGGAGGCTGAAAACGCCTGGTTGAAGAAGCATATATAAAGTGTAATATCTTTGTTCCTTGACAAACTGCTATCTTATTACATTAATGGTGGAGCGAATGCATGTACTTGATAAATAACTGGGCCTTATTGGATACATAGATAAATAGACAGACAGAGGGAGAGACAGAGAGATGGATAGATTGATAGAATAGTGTCACACAGTCAAACACAAGAACATAAGACTAATAAAAGGTCAAAATGAGTCAAGAATAAGTTCACTGCAGTGAGATGAAAGCCTCGCCACCAGAACTACTACAAAGCTGTCACTGTAAAGAAGTTTGTGCCAATGGAAATATTGACAATACAATATTTGAAGTATAAGGTGTATATTATACATATATTATACATACATAATACATAATAATACAGATTTAAAGGTAAATAACTGAAGCAATAATACAAAGTTGTGCATTAGACTAACATAGCCTGTAAAATGATGGCCCAGCAGATGTAAGTGTATTTAACAAAAAGTGAAAACACTATAGAATTGTGCTCTATGTGGAATTAAAAGTCTTTAAAATCTTACACTCGTTTTGCGTGGGTACAGAGTGATGACTTTAAAGACATATTTCCATAATTAGTTCTAATTGCTGTATGAAGACTGTATCAGTTCACAGTCGTGTCCTCTCCATCATGGCTGAAATCCCCGCCCGTCCTATTTAGCGCTCAGGACGACGGAACCAGGAAGCGGAAATGACGCAACCAGGCAGAATCATTAAAAGCGGACGTTAGCGCGCGCTTGCAGCTCAAACCTCTGCAGTGAGTGTGTGTGTTTGTTTCCTGCTCATCTGACAACACAAAGACTGAACTCCTCCACACACACACACACACACTCTACTTTAACCCACGTCCTCCATCCTGACGCGAACAGCCACCTCTCTTGTTGAGTAATCTACCCGGAGAAGAAGCACCGCCACACGGGAACCATGTTCGAGGCTCGCCTGGTGCAGGGCTCCATCCTGAAGAAGGTGCTGGAGGCTCTGAAGGACCTGATCACCGAGGCCTGCTGGGACGTCAGCTCGTCCGGCATCTCCCTGCAGAGCATGGACTCCTCTCACGTGTCCCTGGTGCAGCTCACACTCCGGCACGACGGCTTCGACTCGTACCGCTGCGACAGGAACCTGGCGATGGGGGTGAACCTCAGCAGGTGCTGCTCACACACACACACACTTCTGCTTCTTTCTCCCTCCCGGATAACACGTTGAGGTCAGCGGGAAGTTTTAGATGAAGGATCCACCGACTCTTAAGTTTGACAGCTCGAGTTGTTGAAGTTTTGTTGTTAAATTCGTTAAAAAGTAGACTGGGTCTGGTTTGTGTGCGCGGGTTTTAATGCGTGAACACAACGTGGTGATGTGAACACACGGTGCAGCTGTTGATCTCTTGGCAGCTGGAGTTAGAAGTCGGTGTTTAATGTGTGAAGAGGGAAAAAGATGGTGAGGAGGGAAAAAGAAAGGAGGAAGCCATCTTGGCTCTTGCCCGGGCATGTCTGCGTAGTTAACTCTTCACTGTCAGTTCTCTAACGCGCAGATTCACGCGCGTGGATCCTGCTGATGTTTGTCATTGTTCACCAGGGAAACTGCGTCTTGTGTTTTAAAATTCACATTTGGCGCAGTTTTAACAGACATCTGCTGCTTTATGAATACGTAGTGACGTCATTTGAGCGCCAATTCCTCTGCAGGCAGGGTTGGCGGGAATTGTTGTTTAACCCGGGAACTTCCACTTCCGGCCAGTGCCTTCTTGTCCCGGTTCACTTGACACTTCGACTTCGATCAGATGCTTTTTTGTTATTCGACAAAATGTTGCAAAACATGAAATGAATCGATTAGTTGATCGGCACAAAGATGATCATGTTTTGAAAGGTGGTTCATGCGTAAAGTTGTCCCAATGCATTTTCCTTTTATATGAGGATAATGTATTTTAACAAGCATGTTTCCAAACCAAATGTTCACCGAACAGTTTACATAATGGTGTAGGTATTTTTTTTTTTTTCAAGCAAAAGTCATTGACCATGATTATGACACAACAGTCTGCGAGTTGTTTTTATGATTAATCTTTAACTCTGTAAAATTTCAGAATAAAAGTCAATCATACATCACATCTTTCTAGTCCCACAGAGCAGAGTGAAATTTTAGACCTTTCAAATAGAAAGTTGGCACATAGAAGCAACATTTATGGCTGCTTCATAAGGCGCTGAATCATTCCCCACTTGTCTCATCCTGAGTGTATTGATTTCTTATTTTCCATTTAGAATTCACTGCCTTCCAAAGCATCTTGAGTTTGACCTTTTTTCTTCAATCCCATCCAGTATGTCAAAGATCCTGAAGTGTGCTGGAAACGAGGACATCATCACCCTCCGAGCAGAAGACAATGCAGACACACTCGCCCTCGTGTTTGAGACACTCAGTAAGTTTCTGACTTATTACAATCAGCAGCAGCAGCTTTAAAATGATCTCCACTGATCTTCAGCATTGTCTTACTTGCCTCTCGTCGTCTTGCAGACCAGGAGAAAGTCTCAGATTACGAGATGAAGTTGATGGACCTGGATGTGGAGCAGCTGGGTATTCCAGTAAGTAATCTGTCATCCGTCCTTCGCCGTTTGTGTCCGACGTGTTTCTGAGGCCCACAGTTCCTGACCCTTTCCCGACCATCTCTTCCTCCAGGAGCAGGAGTACAGCTGCGTGGTGAAGATGCCCTCCGGGGAGTTCGCCAGAATCTGCAGAGATCTCTCCCAGATCGGCGACGCTGTCATGATCTCCTGTGCCAAGGATGGAGTCAAGTTCTCCGCTTCAGGAGAGCTGGGAACAGGAAACGTCAAACTGTCCCAGACCAGCAATGTAGACAAAGAGGATGAAGCGGTGAGCATTAACTTAGAGTTTGAAGACAACATAATATTTAGTAAATTCCAACCAAAAAAAGTCAAGTCAAGAAACATTGACTGATGTTGGTACATTGCTGATGTTTGAATATGTTTCAAGTATTCACTCACCAAGTTTAGGGATCCTTAAAGTAAATTAATTTTAATAACTCAGCATTTGACTTATTGTCATCAAGTAAAAGTACAATTCACAAGCTGTTTAAAACTTCAGAGGCAGCTGGTTCTTTCTATCGACTTAATTGAATACATTAAGATTTTAAGCTGTGGATCAGAAGACGCAAATTTACAGTTAGATTTTTATGTGCTCCTTAATTCAAAAAATGATTTTATTTAAAAGATTTATCACTGATTTAATTTGTGTCTGTTTGTCCCCAGAACCAAAGATTAAGATCTTTAGTTAGGAACTGAAAAAAAATCATTTAGTCAAGTGACATAAAATTTATCTACATCTGTTGGTTATCGTTCATTAGTTCTGATGTTGACAGTTTGAATGTGTATTTCAAAAACCAGTAACACTACTGGAACGTAAGCTTCGACATCGATAATGATGCTAATTATTCATCGTCCCTTTCTACTTGCACTGTTGTGATGACACATGTTCTGGTCCTGACCGTTTCCCTTCTCCTCTTGTTTGTAGGTGACCATCGAGATGAACGAGCCCGTCCAGCTGATCTTTGCCCTCAACTACCTGAACTTCTTCACCAAGGCCACGCCGCTGTCCAAGACAGTCACCCTCAGCATGTCCGCCGACATCCCCCTGGGTGAGTGCATCCGGCGGGTTTCTTACATCACTCGCTTCATTTGGCTTCTCATCATGATCGCAGAAGTTGTTGTGGCCCTTGCATGATTATCATTTTTTTCTTTCCTGCAGTGGTGGAGTACAAGATTGCCGATATGGGACATGTCAAATACTACCTGGCACCAAAGATCGATGAAGAGGCTTCATAGGTTGTTTCTAAAAGCCCCAAAAAAGGAGAATAGAATAAAGCGGGCGACTGGGACTTGTCCTGTGTGACTGAAGGGCTCAGTGATCACATGGTGGTGGAGGATCACTAAGATTAATGAGATTCACAGCGGGAGGTTTAATGTCAACCTTTCTATAAACTGTCCGCTGTCCACTGTATGAA
This sequence comes from Hippoglossus stenolepis, assembly GCF_022539355.2. Lineage (NCBI taxonomy): Eukaryota > Metazoa > Chordata > Actinopteri > Pleuronectiformes > Pleuronectidae > Hippoglossus > Hippoglossus stenolepis. The sequence continues at coordinate 21,713,577 of NC_061491.1, forward strand.
TGATGTCATCTGTGATGTGATGAAGCGTCAGCGCTTTGATTCTGAAGACGTGTTCGGAGCCACTGGCTGTTTTCATTCCACACTGCCCCGGCGTAAATTCAGCACTCATTCACTCTGTCTATTTTTGCCCGATTTGGAAAAGCAGATGTCACGTATCCCATTTTTCCTTGTAGATAACGCATTTGTAAATAATTTCTGTGGTTTCGCAATGTCGAGTCGACCCCAAATGTTTTTGTATTCATTGATTCAGTCCAAAATAAATGATTCAAGTTGTTTCCAATTTATCTTTGTTTTTTGACGTTTCCAACTATGGTTATGGAGACGGGTCCTACAGCAGTAACCTGATGAAGCCAGCAGGTGGTGCTCTTTCTCTACTCTAGCAGAGTGTAAATAATCCTCACCTGTCAGGTCTGGTTTGAGGAATAAATCTGAGAAATTTACTGATTTGTGTTTGGTCAGTTTAACATGAAAATAGAAGTGGATTTATTTCTGGAAAGCACTTGGCATCACATTGATAATCTCTTTATAGTTACACAACCATTATCCAGGGTCCAGGACATTTCATTTGCTGTTGCCTCAGTTATTCAACAACACCATGGGGATTTGGACATTTGACATTTCTCCGAATTCAGTTTTACACAACAGTTGCATCACAGAATCCAAAAGTCGGGCAGTTTCAGGTCGGTGGGCAAACGGAGAAACTGCTGAATATTCAGAGAATTCGGTTCATATGCAGCCAGACAAACCTCAGACATATCTGTCTGTCCATCAGTCTGTCTCTGTCTGACTGTCCATCAGTCTGTCGGTCTTTCTATTTGTCTGTGTGTGTATATGTATATGTATGTATATATATATATATATATATATGTATATATATATATATATGTATATGTGTGTATATATATATATATATATATGTATATATATACACTTTTATATATATATATATATATATATATATATATATATGTATGTATGTATATATATATATGTGTATATATATATATATGTGTCTATATATATGTCTATATATATATATATATATGTCTATATATATATATATATCTGTGTCTGCAGCTGGTAGTTGCCGGTCTGTGTTTCTGTCTGTGTGTGTGTGTGTCTATCTGTCCGTCTGTCTGCAAGAGGTAATATGCAGTCAGACAGTTTTAATCCTCACAAAGCTTTAATCTGACACATCTGGCTCTCGTCTGAATATAACTTCTCTACACGCTGCAAAATAATTTGACTTAAGTAGAAACCAGCTGGGACTTTATTACTACATAACAGTGGTGGAATGTAACCAAGTACATTTATTCAAATTGTACAAATTTGAGCTATTCGTACACTTTATTTTCTTTTTATATATTAACTGCACCACAGTTTGTTTAAATGAGCTCCCCCCAATTACAATAATGGTGCAATGAGTTATGATCTTTAATTACATTTTAAAGCATTACTTAGGATAACAATTAGTACTTTTTATTGAAGTAAAAGTTATCTAAAGCAACCAAGAAGAGGCCTTTAGCAGTCAACAGTAAATGTTTTACTGTTTCAATCTGTCAGAATTCAACCAACATAATGTCTTAATGAGTTTAGGGGTGTTGATAGATGGATGGATAGACAGATATATAGATTGACAGATAGACAGATAGATAGATATATAGAATAGACAGATAGATATATATAGATATATAGATAGATAGATAGCCCGCCCTCGCCCCAACCTCTTCCTCCTCCAGGTGTAGAAAACTACGGTGGCCTTCAGGTTCCAATAGAAGAGCACAAAAGTCCTCACTTAGTTTGTCTGTTCTTGGCTACTGTAGAAACATGGTGATTCAAAATGGCCGACTCTCTGAAAGACTGATGCCTGATGTGAATTCAAAGGTCTCATTTTAAGGTAACGAAAACACAATAATACGTAGTTTCAGGTGCTAAAACCCTTGATGTTTACGTTGTGTACGAGAAAGTTACTGTTGTTGCAGGAATAACTTAACTCTGATAAGTTTAACACAACATGTAGGATACAGTTGTCTATGTTTGGGACCCACAGCCAGTGTAGCCTACTTATATTTATTGACTTTTTTATTTCATGAAATTAGTAACATTTGATTAAACACTCATTTTCATTCTCACCAAAATATGTACCAAATATTAGACTTTAGTAAAACAAACGTTATCTGTTCATCTTTCTGTTTCTTTCTCTTCCTTATTCCAAAAAGATTAGATCAACTTTATTGGTCCCACGCAGAGGAAAGACACTTGTTACTGCAGTGGATATTAAACTAGGTAGACATAATGATAAGAGAAAATAGGCACAGTTAAGTAATAAGATATGAAAAATATAGCAATATGTACATACACCTTTCACTACAGAGAGAATATTATGGGCAAGGGAAGTAGTAAAACAAAGTGCAGTAGCACAGTGTAATTATAATTACACAGATGTGAATATACTGATATAAATATATAAGCGGGTATATGAAGAGGCATTTTCTCTTAGTCCAAAATGTGCCTCGTCTGATTGACTAGAGAATAAAAGCATTCCGAGGAAGAGACGGCGCAGCATCCACACAGCAGATTATAACTTTCAGTAGATTGCCTGCCAGTGTAATCCCAGACTCCCGTGGAGTGACAGATTCATCCGCTGAAAGGGCAGGACTCTCATGAGCTGAACCCACGCTGCGGGAAAAGAGGATTTTATTTGTTTATTCATTTATTTTATGGATTTATTTATGCCAGAGACATTTTGATACTATAATAATTCATGTCTGTTCAGGATGTCTAAATATACACCAGCTCTCGGCAGCTTTCTCCTCTGTGCTGAATTATTTCTGAAAACCTTTGAGGGAAGATGTACTCATCCTATTTTATTCTCTGAAACACAATGTACCCGCAGCTCCGCTGTGGGTTTTGTCTGATAGAGCCGATAAGAGAGGAAGTGTTTGTCCTCAGATAGAGAACGGAGAAAAAAGATGGGACTGTCATTTTCGGAGGTGACCGATAAAGCAAAGCGGCGGCGCAGGAATTTAAGATGTCTCAATATTTAATTAACCACTGCCACCCGGGTTAAGATTAATTACTTCCTGGAACAGAGCTAAGAGGATTCTGCTTGATTGGGGTGTCCGCTTCCAAATTGGCCCCGATTTCCGACGGCAATATTAGACATGCGTCATAATGACAAATCACGTCAGATAATTAATGACTTTTATTAACAGTTACAGAAGTTCCAAATACAAGCAGTCAGATAATACAGTCGGTCTTCATGTAGATGGTAGAAGCTCTGTCAAGTTTAATTCACTCACGATATTATTTTGTTTTGTTGTTTCACGTTAAAGTGTGGAATTTACCTGTTCACAATGATGGACAATATGACAGCCCCCCCAAAAAGTGAGGCCAAATCATCTTGATCGCCCCCTGGTGGCTGGCTGCGGTATTGATCACGAACCTTGCCTCTTTCATGTTAGTTGATGGACCAAACTAAAAAGTCCAAATACACAAGATTCAAAGATGTTTTCTGTCATTTTCTGTAGCTCTAATCACACGGATGTTTCTTCACGTGTTCATTTTCCCAGTAAGTTTGGTTTTATCTAGAATATAAGATTGACCGCTGATGCTGACTGGTCGAAAAACTACCCAGACTCTGGCTCCAAAGGAAATTAAATGAATTCCATTTAATCGATAGAAAAACTAACAAATGTCAGTGTGTAGTGAGGGTTATGTACTGGAGCAGTGGGTGTTTGAGTATTGGCAGGAGAACAGTGGAGTTGCTTTTGGGCAGAGCCACACTCGCTCTTCCTTCTTATTTCCAGTCTTTCATATTTACTGTACAGACATGAGAGTGGGATCAGTCTTCTGATCTCACCAAAGGCAGGAGAGCTTCTTTAGATTTTTAATGACCGACACTGGGACGGCACCTGTAGCAGTGAAGCTTTAATAGTGATTTTATTGATTTGGTTAATTAGGAACAGATCCCTCAAAGCCCCGTTTGCACCCACACGTCCTCACACACATCAAATGCATTAAGACATCTTGATGACTCATTTGCTGAGATTTCTTTGGAAAGCCCTGTTCTGCATTGAGACATGTTAACAGTCGCCACATCACACAAAAGGCTCTGGTTTAGCGGCGTCCAGTGAGTTAAATAATCACGATCTTTCACACAAGTATGCTAGTAGAAAACCTGGGAGGTCTGTCTTGTGTTCCCCACACACTGTTGACAGTCCCTCTAGTTTCTTTTATCACTGGAGTCTTCAACACGAAACACAAACAGTGATACTGTTTTTCGGTGCTGAAGTTAATCTCCATTAACAGCTCTCAGCATATGAATGCAGATCCTTTAAAAAGCTTCTTATACTCCTTACACAGACTGTGTACCTAGTAGAAAACAAAAGTATTTCATTCCCTTATTGTTAATGCATATTTTATGTACTTATGCCTGGTTTGGATGTATCCTGTTGTATAGTGAGCCTGAGCTCCACAGTGTTCAGATGAATCCCTCTGACTCCCTCCCTCTCTGTCTCTGTCTGGCCTTTAAATTGCTTTCCGGAGGCTGGGGATTTTGGCCGGGGAGATAAGGGGAATACGGATGAAACCCTCTCTGGCTGGCTGTCTATCTCAGTCTTTCTCTGCGAGGCAGGGGGAGTCTGCCGAGCGCTGTACATTTACTGAGACAGAGGAGAGAGGGAGAGAGGGGAGGGGGGGGTTGTACTCGCTCATCCCTCGGGTCAGTGAGGCCGTGGAGATGCTGGCGACATCCTTTCAAACCCACTTCAAACAGCCACCGGCCTCCACGGCAACAGAACAAACCGCTTGTAGATTACAAATGTCAAAACAAAGTGTATTTCTGTTCTGAGACGACGTGGATGTACAGCACAGATGCTTCTGTTGCTTCTCCTCTACTGTAAACGTGCACGCTCATGTGGTCTTGTCCCCTCGTGTCATTCAGCCAGGTCCCGGAGGATCGATCCCGGCCCGACTCTCAGACCTGACACTCTCTTACATAAGCCCTCTGCGCTCTGTTGTCTCTCCACCAGAGCAGGTCGCATGGATTATTGATGCCAGCGCAGAGTGAGCGAGGCAGCACATGGCAAGGACATAGCACTCAGGTCACTCCTCTGAATACTTCACATGTCATCCTCTCTGCTGAGAACATGTAGGTGATGTGTGAGGATGAGGGGGATTCCTCCTCCAAATGCCACCACTTTACTTTTTATGTGCACACAACCATAGCTCTCTGCCCACATTACATTCACATCACCCTCCTCTTCCTCCTCCTTCTCCTCCTCCTCCTCCTCCCCGATCTTTGATTTTACACTGCGTGCCTCACAGTCGACACACATGTATTTCTGACTAGGCTGCGTGTGTCGAAGTCGTCCCTGCATGGATTAGCATATTAATGGGCTGTCCTCTTTGTCCCTGTTTTCTGTCAATCAGGTTCCACAGCAGCGAGGAAGAGGGTGATGCAGATCAGGAGGAAGAGGGGAAGGAGGTGCAGGAAGGGCGGAGTGCGGTGTAGCTTGGGAGACACAGGTGTGTAATTGGCACAAGTGGGAAAAGAAGAATCAATATGGTTGTGGATTGTTTTTTTGTGCAAGTGACACCAAACCCATTTAAAGAAAAAACTAAAATCACAGTTTCTCTCCCCCTGAATCCATAAAGTATTAAGTCTCTGTATTTTTTTCCAAGTTTCATTCCACCATTTGGAAATATAAAGACTATTTTAAATGTGGTTTCCAAGGGGGATTGTAGGGCTTTGTTGAAGGTACATGATCTACGCCATTCAAATTTGTACGCGTGAAATGATTGTCCCATCAATAGATTTGAACTATTGGTGTAGATGAAGGTGTCACTTTTGACTCTATAGTAGAGATAATAGATTTTTCCTTATATTCAGAATTTCAATTTATTGATAAATCTTTGAAAAATGAATCCATTGAGGGGGAAATAATACACACACACATATATATATTTCCTCCTTTTCCCTGCACTTTGCCTCTCCTCACAATCATATCTTTGTCCCTCTTTGTCAAGGGATGCCTCGGTTCGCTACTTAGCAACTGTTTCCACGGATACAAAGTTGCTCCCCGTCTCACTCGTACCCCTCCTCCGCAATAAGTCGCCAGTGCCCTTCTGCTCCTTTATGTCCACTTCCTAAAGCCCGGGGATGCTGCGAGCCTTTTAGTTATCTTTTTTATAAGCCATCAGAAAAAAACAATCCGTCTCTTTCATTTGTCTCAGGACGTTATCCGGCTCAATATTACATTATTCCTCTGGGTGAAGAAATGGTTGTTATCTCGGTGCTTGTACCGATCTGAGGAGGGTCGGAGAAAGTTAATTGATGAATGTGACAACATCTTGCCAATCACACTCAGCCGCTTCTACTTTTCAAGTGTCACCTTGCACAGGGACCATACACCTCAGCTCCAATGTCACTGTGACAAACTGCTCTTCATTGTCTGCACTTGCCCAGGAAACCGTTCGTACACACCCCCAGGAGGAGAGCAGATGAATGTTTGGCAGTGTGATTTAGAAAAACACGTCCACAGAGGCACATTGCGATAAGAAAATAATATACTGTAAAGGCCGCAGGGTATATTCAGACATGAACGCAAGCATCGGAGCTACAGGAAGATCTATTTATATCACTACTAAAAATAGACTTTCTTCTCCATAGAAACATGAAATCCTTGTGAGCGGCGAATTACTCTCAAGCTGCTGTGTGCATGTGCGCATGTGTGTGTGTGTGCACGAGCACGCGTGTGTGTGTGTGTGTGTGTGTGTGTGTGTGTGTGTGTGTGTGTGTGTGTGTGTGTGTGTGTGTGTGTGTGTGTGTGTGTGTGTGTGTGTGTGTGTGTGTGTGTGTGTGTTATTCTTCTGTTTCTTTTAAAGGTGAAAGCAAATAACTGACTATCATCTCAGCCGTGAGGTTCCTTCTTGGGGTTTCTCTGCTCTCAGTCTACAGCAGACTGGATTTTACACTGCTTTGATGATCAACCCCCTCCAACCTCCCTGCACAGTAAGGGGCTTTAAGCTGACAGACACGGCGTGTATTCATGCATATTATTTTACAGTAAAGATGGGGGGGGAAGTGTGTGTGTGGGAAGACATTGTCTAGTGTTGAAGGAGAAAAGGCTAAATTACGTGAACATTTCAACTGCAATATCTGTTTAAAAATGGTCGGATGAGGAGAAGCCAAATTATGATGAATGTCTTCAACAAATCATTAAGACGTTTTAGCTGTTGCCGTTGGGAAGGTGAGGTTTGCACTTCTTGTGAATTAACACTGCAGTGTGTAGTATCACCCTGCAGCTGTTGAACTCCCGATGTCAAGACACTGACGATATGAATGTGGAAACTCTAATACTCGATGTTACTGGTATGTGAGTGTTGAATTGGCAGAGACACCGGCAGCGTGAGGACAGAGAGGAAAAAGCACAAAGTACAGATGCTAGAAAACACAAACTTAATGACATGCAGCAGTACAGTGATATAAATAGAGAGAGAGAGAAAAGAAGTGCTCAATGCATCATGGGAGTTCCCTCAGCAGTCTACGCCCACAGCAGCAGAACTTAGGGCTGCTTCAAATCTCACCTGAGCCAATCATAACTATGAGCTTTGAAATAGAGTTGAGTTTTAAAGACAAACCTTAAATGCAGAGGGGGCGTCTGCCTCCTGCACCCAAAGGGGGAGCTGCTTCCACAGGAGGAACGATAAGTAAACCTGCGTATGACTGTCATGAGATTTGAGACTGAAGAGGAAGTCAGTTTGATGTTTTAATGCTGGTCTTATGATAAATGAATATAAGAAAGTTGACTTGTGTTTCAAGAAAAGAATATTTTGTGTGTCGGGTTTTAGCCGGGGATAGAAGACACATTTCTTAGTTTGTAATGTAAGAAGTTATATTCATGTTTGACAAATGTATCACCACTGCAACTGCATTTTTCTTATGCAGTGTTCCCTGCCCGAGGGGGTAAGGACGGATGAATCAGATGTTATAATACAAAAGGGGATGATTGATTGGATAGAAAAAATATATTTTATATTATATATTTATTTTATTTCGTCAGGCTTCTAAAAATGATGCTGAAATACATTTGCATCGATGGTAACTGCTGTCTAAAGAAGATTTATCCTTCTAAAACATCTAAAATGTTAAACACCCTGTTCATGTAAACACGCACCTTTGAATCCTGGTGGTATTAGAATGATTCTAATCCATCGTCGTTCCACATCACTCGTCTCGATACTTTAACATCTGTCCCCCCCTCCCACAGTGGATTTCCTGGTTGCTTGATGTTATCGGTCCTCTGTGACAAATGGCTCGACTCAACCAGCTGATGTCCCTCCGTGGTTAGAGAGCCACTGTTGACGTCTAACCACAGCTGTTTCCAACATGTTTATTCTGTGATGGAACTGACTCTCGCACAGATTGTTTCTCCTACTGAGCCCGTAGGACCTTCATTGAATGCAACATGTGTGTGTGTGTGTGTGTGTGACGTGTGTGTGTGTGTGTGTGCATTGGTAAGATGGAGGTTTAAAGAAAGAGAAATTGTGTGTGTGTGTGTGTGTGTGTGTGTGTGTGTGTGTGTGTGTGTGTGTGTGTGTGTGTGTGTGTGTGTGTGTGTGTGTGTGTGTGTGTGTGTGTGTTGCTGAGGCAGAGATAAAGTGGAAAACAGAGAGGAGGAGGGAAGGAGAGGCGGAGACTGAGATAACGTTGAGAAACACAAGGACGAGGATGCTATCTGAGACTATAAAAAAAACCACTTTGTTAAAAGTCACTTTCGAGATAAGGACTTCAAGAACAAGAATTAGAACTTCCTCCTGCCCTATGCTCACATCTCCACCTGATCCTGTTTGTACCGTGTTAAACAATCGAAACATCTACAATCAGATAAATCATTTTCTTATCAAACCGCAGCAAAATGTGCAGATCTGTGTGGGTTGGAGACGTCATGTCTTGATTTCCTCTTATATATATGTAGGTGATCAGTTTGCGAAATTCTAGCTCAAGCAAAACTGAGGTGAAGAAGTGAGGATGTGGTGTTTAAATAAGAAACATTATAAACAAGCTGCAGGCGTCAATTTCTGTAGTGTGCCAGCAGCCCTGGGTGATAATTCCCCACTTCCACCACAACTCTGTAATTCTTTAATTCTGTTTTCTATTAGTTGATCTACTGTAGGCTATACCTTCAAATTTAAAGAGTGTGTGAATGTGTGTTTGTCCTCTGCGTGCTGTCGGACCCGTGTGGACACATGTGGACACATGTGGAAATATGTGGAAAGCTTTGGTGGGTTAATAGGAGGCGGCTTTATTAGACAGATGGCCTTTCCTCATTCATCCTGCCGGCTATTTACATTTTCATGGCCGTTCATTATGCAATCAGGATGATGTGTGAGGATGCTTGACCTGGCTTGATTGCACAGTAGCCCCCCTCTCTCCCTCTCCCCCTCTCTCTCCGCTGGGCAGCTTCACATGGAGACAAGGTCGCTCACACGGATTCTCCAGCAGGGCTTTAATTGCGTTTCTGTACCAATCACTCTCATGACAATTACGTACTGTAATCTAATGCAACACACACACGCGTACACACACAACCTCCTCCTCTTTACTTGACATCCCTAAATTGGCCTCAGTGATCACGGCTGAATGGAAATATTAATGAAAAAGGTTGTTTTACGGCGAAATATTTGTCTCTTTTTCAGATGCTGTTACAATAATAGGTTTAATAAAGCATATATAGCTACTTGTTGTTTAGCATAATTTACTGGCTCAGATATATCAGTCTTCTGGGTTGCCAGGTTGTAAATCACTACTTTATATTAGACCAGCAGCATATATTACTAAGTAATCTATAGGTAAATATAATTAATAGATTTCTCACAATAATGAATAAGTCTGCAGCTCTAAATGTTTGATGTGATGCATCCTAGCGTAACTCCCCCCCATCAGGCTATATGCAGTAATAGTTTATAACAGACACACACTAAATGCTTTATGTGATTAGAAGGGAGCTGTAGTGTATCGCTAATTATTTATGAATATTATTGATTGATAGTTTATACAAACACGCAGTAAACTCCAGGCTTCATATGAGGAATAATTGTTGATAAATATGTTAATATACATTAAAATCTGCTCTCAAATATAGTAGTTATAATATAATACATTGAAAATTATATACATTATATTGAAAACATGAAGTATGTATTAAGTGTGTATACTACTTATAAATTATAAATTATGTTTTCTTTTAATTGACTATTATGTAAGACAAAGACAAACACAAGAGCTTGACATTTAAGAACAAACAAATAGGTGACATGTTGTCTTTAAAAAGTCACTGAAACAATTGTTTGATTCTCAGGATGATTTCCAGTGAAATTTCTGCCAACTTACTATTTGATTAATTGATTAATCATTGCAGCTCTACTTTAAAATGCTGTGGGGGTCGGTCTGTTGAAGGGTTGAGGATCTAAAGAGCTGAATGAAAACATAAAGCTAATATCAATGTTGAGGAAGATAAACACTGTGATTTTTCCACGGTGTGATTGGTCAAACAACCCCCTGTGTCCTCGTTCATTAAATCTCTGTGTGAAGAGGCAAAAAGAGGATTTTCCACAACCTGGCAACCTAAAATATGTTCCTATTAAATATTCAGCCTATTTGACAAAGTCATTATAATTGAGCTTTGTAAAAGGCTGCCTATTATCATGCAGCTCTGTTTGTATGTGTGGAGCCAGCTGTGCAGTTTTCTGATATTCCAGATCAACATCTGTCCAGGTGTTGGTGATTTAGGCAGAAATAAAATGCTCTTCCAGCCTGTTGACTTTATCCTCATTAGGCTGTGAAAGGATGAAGGTCCTCTTCTTCTTCTCTCTCGGCTCCCATCACCCCACCCCCACCCCCTCCATGTGTGTGTGTCTGTGTGTGTGTGAGAGGGAGAGAGAGAGAGAGAGAGGAAACGTGTGTGCGCGCATTCCTTCGCATCCAGTGGAGCGGCAGTCGGAGGTGGAGGGTCCGCACAGAGAGGTCTCACTCCGCAGAAATCCAAACCATCAGTGTCGCTGCTCCAGCTCCGCAAACATGCAGGTGAGAAACACATTCAATGATTTTCTATAGAAAAAACATTTTGTGCTGTCGAACAAGAGGACAGGAAGAGAAACGATGATTATTTTCCTGCAGGTGGCAAATGAGAACAAGTTAAACCAACAAGCCTGGATCTTCTCTCCAGGCTTGTTGGCTGATATTATGATTTTTTTTATTCTTAATTCTTTAAATTCCCTCTCGACCCTCAGCAGCTCCTTCGCTCCCACTTTTACCCAGAGCTGAGTTTGGGAGTGAAGTTATGTAATTGCATCCTGTGCGCTCAGAGAGAAATCCTGAGGACGGCTGCTTCCACCAAGTGTCACTTGGCATCACGTCTTGTGCCACGACTTTCTCCTCCCTCATCGTTAATTTTTCAGCGTGGTTCATGTGTCTCTTGTAGTGTGTGTGGGTGTGTGTGTGTGTGTGTGTGTGTGTGTGGCTCCCAGCAGTTTACGTGTGACTTCATAGTCTGCCTTAACAGATGCACAGTCTAAATCCTCAGTTCTGGGAAGAAGAGAGATCGTGTTTGTAATTCTGCCCGTGCTTCTCTTCTTTACCTCTTGCATGGCGGATGAATCAGTTTAGCAGATCAGTCCCCAGCAACAAGCAGCTTCTGAGTCTGAAAAAGCCCCAAAATGACTTCTTACACCTTTCCAGCCATATGCTTATCAACGCTGCCACAGAGATCTGCTTCTGGTTGACTTTCTTCCTCCATGAATGTTTCTCAGAGCGCTGGAAAGAATATGTTACTGTCAGTGGAAATCCAGTCTCTTTAGGGAGGGTGGAAGCTCTGCCTGGTTGCAGTGTTCACAAGGCAAGAGGAGGCTGCATCGTCTGTGGGCATTATTTAATCTCACCATTGTGTGTTTGAGGACAGATGGAGGCAACAGATCACTGACAAATATTGATATTTGTGACCATGTTGGACAAGAACAACTTGTCACTTCCTGCACACACACACACACATACATTCACACACACACATCTCTTGGTATACATGAGCGTCCGGTGATGATGCTGGTGAGTGAGCCAGTGCTTCCCTGTGAGTTGTGCGACTTATCATCAATCACTCAGTGACTCGGTGAATCGATCAGTAAATCAGTTGATCAATCACAAACCTAATGAGATGGAGAGCTGGGCTCTTTGGGCTGGGTGTCTGTGTGTCTGTGTTTCTTTGGATGCATGTAGACTTGTTTTTCTGTTGTTTTAGTTTTTTTTGTTCATCATGTGATCTGTGCTGGATGGTAATGGTCAAAGTATTGATTTCTGTCAGGGCTGCAACAAACGATTGTCCTCGTTATCAATTCATCTACAGGCAGTTTGTTTCAATTAGTCAATTAACCATTGAATTGTATTGTGAGCAAATTGTAATCACCAATGCCCGGAGCATTTGGTGATGCTTTAAAAATGTCTTGTTTTGTCCAACTACCTGTCGGAAACCTAAAGATATATTTAGTTTTCCTGCACAGAAGAACATAGAAATCTCAAAATATTCGCATTTGAAAAGATGAAACCAATTATTTTTGCTTTAAAAATGACTAAAACTAGTGCAGCTCCCATTCTTAACACGCCTGTGTGGAATGGGCTGGTTGTTCGGCGCGTGGTGATGCTGGCTTCAGATTTGTTAGTTTTTTATTGTTAAAGTGACCTGCAGTAATTGAGCCGCTGCTGGACTCAGTGCTGACGCTGCTCCACTGCTGCTGCACAAAGAGCTGTTCACTGTTGATTCAAAATGTTTTAATATTCAGTGGAACATGTGTCCAAATTGCATCAAATTCGACACTGCACCATTTTGGGCCCTTGACAATACACATTTCAAGTGTGAAGCCGATGAGCAAACGATTCTGGAGATACGCGTGTGAGCCACATACAGACAGATGATTCATTGATTATCAAAATAGTTGCAAATTGATTTCCTATCAATCAACCAATCACTTGATCAATTAGTCGATGCAGCTCAAACCTACTTTAAAAATGAAGTAATGTCTGAAATTTGAGCTTGAAAAAGGACAAACAACTAATCAACCATCCGTCTTGAAGATAGATCTTCTACTGCTCCATTGGTACGAATGTTGAATTTCCGCCTGGCTACTTTTATTATGAGCGGTTTGACCGTGTCACATGCAGAGCGGCGGCTGCACCACCGTCTCCTCCAACATTTACATTTGTTTCGCTCTTTCTTTCTCTGGGTATTGACATGCCGGTGTTTAAATTCAATCATGCTATGAGGCAACTGTGTGCCGGATATTTTGGTGTGTGTGTGTGTGTGTGTGTGTGTGTGTGTGTGTGTGTGTGTGTGTGTGTGTGTGTGTGTGTGTGTGTGTGTGTGTGTGTGTGTGTGTGTGTGTGTGTGTGTGTGTGTGTGTGTGTGTGTGCTCTAGCTGTAGAATGGGTGTATGCTCAGTGGGGGTTTGTCATTGTTCATTCAGAGTCATTTTCAGCGAGATCACAGTGGCTGTCAGAAAGAGTCCCAACATTTTCATTATTTATTCTGTGTATCATCATTATACATCTGCTCTCTGTCATCATACAATGCTTTGTGTTCCACTTTCATCTTCTGCTTCCCTCAAACGATGATATTCCATATTAATGGTAGCACTGTGTGTATCCAGAATTTTATGCCTGTTCTTAATAAGATGGAGCTGGTAAACTTGGAAAGTATCTCGAGATGAGTCTTAATTTATTGTTTTTACTTTACCACGATGTGCAAAAACCTCCAAAATGGGAGTAGACATCAGGCTGCAGCAGCTACAGGAGCTCCACGTGTGGACAGCAGCAACATGAACAAGTTCCTGATGTTTAAGTGGAGATGACATTAAAAGCAGCTGACGACAGGTTCAGCAGCCTTTTCCTTTTCATACTAAATGAATTAAAGCTACTTGGATTCAACTCCAGTCGTATAAATACACAGAGTGAAGCGAAGCCGTTATATATAAACACAGACGTAGATGTCTTTACCAATGAGACTCAGAGGGAGCAGAAGCCGACATTTAAATATTTTAAATCTAGTTTGGGAGCCTGGCTGGAGGACACTCGGCTCTGTGGTCACTGAGCTGAGAGACTCAGACTCAGACTGATTATGTGGCTGGCATTAAAATAATGGAATGTCTGTTTTAATGATGTTGAGTTTACTGATGCTACCGCTAATTGGGATGTGGCGTGTTTTTTTCCTCTGTTGTTTATTTCGCGGTTGTTTTTCTTGTGTTTTTAGATTTTTCATATTAATGTTTAATCTTGTCTGTTTTTCATAGTTTAGGGTTTTAAATTCACCACAGTTATCCCACCCAGGGGCCGCAGACATAAATGAGCTTTTAGTTCCATCTGGCATAATTTATATATATAATATAAAATGCACTGTGCATGATAATATAAGGATTAACACAATGACGATTTGGGTCTTTTGATCAGATTTGTTGACGGCGACAAAAATATGGAACAACCTCATCTTCTTTATTGCATTGACCGTTTCTTAAAGTTGTAGTTTCAGTGGGAAGAGCACGTCAATCAAAGCAGTCACACAAAGTCGACCTGCACAGATCAGTGACAAGACACCAGACAGGCTGACGGCAACACACGCACACACACACACACACACACACACACACACACACACACACACAAGCATCCTTCAGTGAAGGTTACAGTGTTCATCAAACTGTGAACAGAAGATGGCCCAAGTTCAGTAATCAGTATCATCATTCATTATTTACTCAAGACCACAGTTTCCCCTTTACCTCATCCAAGTGTCTTAACACATACTGTCATTCAGTGTTCTGTAAAAATGAACATTGCACGACCTCATTAAAAACATTCCCTAATTATATTGATTAAAAAACATAATTAAACAGCGTATTGTTTATCTGCTGTTGAGGATTAGTTGTACGTCAACATAAGTTATAATAGAAAAAGTTGCATGTGTCTCCTTTACAGATACAGGACTCAAGAGACTTAGAAGAGACAGAGAAGAGAAATGGACGACACTGAAAACCCGAGGCAGATATTGATCTCATGTTTCATAATGGAGCCAATAACACTGGTAGAGCAGGGGGATTCTTAAGAGTCAAGCAGTGTAAACATGTTGGACTTATTTATATTCAATCTCATTATTAATTGTTTAATCTATGTAAGTTTATTAGTCTGTTTATATCAAAACTGTGTAATCCAAATGTAAGGTAGTCCATACAATTAAATGACATAAAGCTTAAATATCAGGCTAAAGCTTGGATCAGCTTGAATACATTTCCTGTTTCGGTTCAGTGCTCACTGCTCTCATAGCGTCATTATCAGCCGCAGCAGGCAGCAGTTTCCAGCCGACTGCTCAGCACCACACAGTCGACAGGCAGAGGTAGCAACAAGCTGGTGAACGTAGCGGAACTGATCTTTCCCTCAGGAGTCGGTAGGGACCAAAACCGGAGCTAAAAGAGAGCGAGGAATGAACCAATGTTTGTCCGGGGGCCGGAATCATGGCTAAGAATGAACGATGATGTTGTTCCAATGCTGCAGAATGTGTCAATAAACTGCTATTTGCGAACAAGTTATTTAATCATTTTAAAAGGTATAAAAAAAGTCAGTCATTGCCAATCTTTCCTTGTGATTAGTAAACTGATAGTGATGCTAAAAAGTAGAGGAAAATCCTTTTTTTCTCCCTTGACTGCCCCCAAGTGGTGGCTCAGTTGGTGCTGTACAATTAAAAATGTAATTGATTTGAATAGATTTGAATCTACCATCTTTCTCATCCACTGTCAGCTTGGATTGGCTCCAACACCCCCCCACCCCCCACCCCCCCTGGACCCTTAGAGAATAAGCGGTATAGATAAGGGATGGATTGACGGTTATCTTTTAGAGAAGCACTAAACTTTTCCTCTTTTCTGCCTACAATCATTTATAGCTCTGGGTATCATTCTACAATTTACTTTCCAAAAAAAAATCTCTTTCATGTTATCTGTGACCACACAAACAAAGTGAGCATATATATTCACACCTGCACGGCAGAGATTTGAGACCCTGCGGCGCTGGCACACAGCTGGGATCCTCGGCAGGAAATCCCCGGGTGGTAGAATTAGCGTGCAAAGGGTTTTATCAAGTATTCACTGTGTCTCTCCCTTCGGGCTGTCAGTGCTCGTCATCATGGTCCTGCAAGAGCACACACACACACACACTCACTCTCACACTCTGCGAGACTGAACCTACCTCCTTTATTTAGGTTTAGATCCCAGCAGGTATTTGTGCTTCACCTGGAGAGCAGCCTGGTGACAGGTGACATTATAGTGAGAGGTGTGTGTGTGGGGGGGGGGGAAGATGTTTGACTGTGAAATAAATTGGATGGAATGAAGAGGTAGGGCGATGGAGGGATAGAGGACAGATTTGCACCGGGTGAAAAGGGTGAAAAAAAACAATAAATATTAATGTGAGCAGCTAATGAAATGTTGTTCATGTTCTCCTGTGTGTGTGTGTGTGTGTGTGTGTGTGTGTGTGTGTGTGTGTGTGTGTGTGTGTGTGTGTGTGTGTGTGTGTGTGTGTGTGTGTGTGTGTGTGTGTGTGTGTGTGTGTTGTTTTCATTTAAACCAAAATTTGGTGAGCTCTTTGAAGTGTAGGTCGGTGGATCAATTCAATCTCAGAGTTTTTTGAAGCAGTGTTGAAACTTGGCACAGGCAGGAATGAATGTGTGTGTTTTTTGGTTTGTGTGCTGTAGGTTATGTGATAATATCTGGACCCACATGAACCGTACAGAGAACAGAGATGTAGGTTTAAATGGTTTTAATGCACAGCAGGTGAATAATGAATTGATCAGGTGCAGGGAGTCTCTGGGTTTGAGGATTTACTGAAGTCTGGCCAGGGATTGTTTGGGATTTCATTTCTTAAAGCAACATTATGCAACCCTTTAATGGCAGCTTCAAAGGGACTTAGTTGAGGTTCACTGACTTGGAATAGTGAGAATGGAATCTCTGTCATTCTCACTCCTCACCCTGAATGTCTGTTCTTTCTCTCTGTAACCTCGGTGAGTGGGTACAATCTCCTGTGAGAAGTGTGGAACTGACTGTTTCTCTCCAAACCACTAACTCACTGGGATGTGGGTTCCAGCAGGATTGATTCCCAGTTCAGTCATTGTTCGGTAAAGTTATGTAGTATTACTTTAAACAGAAGTCAAGGCAGAGCAACAGGGGGATCCAAAATGGAGCGTGTGATGAGAGAGGCTCGATGCTGTTTGGCTGTGGATGCAGGTAAAATCAAAACCCGGGTTAGGTTCAGGCAGACGGACATGATAATGTCAAGAATCTGATCTGGAAGAGAAGACAATTTCCACAGTCCGGCACCAAACATCCACAAAGACACGCAAACGACCACGTCTGTGCCCTGCAGCTTGTTGTATCTTAGTCTGTCCATCACATAAAGCACTTAGGAAATCTGAGGCTTCGATCACCTGCTGTGCCTGGTTAAAGTTGTTAAGCTGTGATTGGACAGTCTGTTGTTTGAACTTATGGAATCATTGAGCTGCAGCCTGAGTGTGTGGGTGTTGTCATATGTGTAATAGATGTAAGCGGAGGCGTATTTGTGTGTTTGTGTGTTTCTGGGTGTGCGTTTGGCTCCGGGTGTATTTATAGTCTTTGCACTGTCTGCTTTTGTGTCTCTCAGATGTCCTCACAAGGAGAGAATGTGCTCACAGTATAAAGGCAGACAGGGATCACACTGTTCAGAGACAGAAACCGAGGAACCGGTCGTTATCTCGACAATAGATACACAGAACATGAGTGAGAAAGGTGTGTGTGACTCGTGTGTGTTGTGGGACTGTGAGGATTCTCCCTGACGTTGTGTGTAATCGAACATTCGGAGCTTGAAGAATCAGTCGGGCAGAAGAGTTTGAGTCACACTGGGAGGAACATGAGAGAGAGAACATGTGAGCTGGGACATTATAGAACATGTGAGAGACATGCTGGGTATCTGCAGTGGTTGGTAGCATGCGAATCACATATTAATGGAAACTCCTCCTCCATAATAAGACATTACACAAGAACACATCTCTCTCCGATGTGTCACCTCCTTTCTATCAGTTTTCTATTGTTTCCATCCCTCACTTCCCTAAAAGAACATTCATGATGCTTAACTGCCTCTGATTATGTTGTAATTTCCTCTCATAAGTTTGCTTTATTGGCGTGAACATTATTAAAATGAAAAACAATTAAAACAATATTGCAAAAGCAGATTGTGCTAGATTTAAAATGTAATATAATATAAAATACAGAATGTAGATTTATAAAGAATTTAACAATGGGCGTACACCAGGGGAAGGGAAATACTCTTAACGCTAACACAACTTCAATTTCCATCAAAGCTTATAATATATCATAAATCTTCTCTTGTTAACAATACATAATTAAAGCTTTGTGTGAATCCCTATAAATTAGTTTTGCATTCTTACTAATTGTTTGCTTAATAAGTATTAAATAAGCTCAACCTGCACTCACTAATGGAAAAGATACATCTGCGTTCAAACCCAATTATAAAACAAACTTAAATTAAATAAAATATAGCTTATTATGTTTAAAAAACAGTTGCAAGCAAATATTTAAAGCTGCTCTAATCAATATATTTATGATCACAGTGTGACTTTTAGCGTCTTCTGACTCGCAGCCTGCAACATTACTTTGTTCTGTCACTTTCACTCCTCTATCACTGTTTTCTGTCTCATCAGCAGCAGTTTGGAATGAAATAAGTCCAAAAACAAAACACACACTACATGCACACATTTTCTTCAAAAAGTGGAAAGTGCCAACAAAATCAGCTAATTCTACTTTTAAAAGATAATCAGATATATTTTAGCAGCTGATTGGACTATAGTAAGAAAACAGAGGAAAGAGAGTCAGTGCAGTTGCATGTGATGCAGCTGGTTTTCCCTCAGGCTCTGACATATTTTCACTGCTTCCATGGTAATGTCACTGTTTTCCATAGTAAATATAGTTTGTGCTTGGAGAGTGCTGAAATCCTGGGTTTTTATTTTTAATCTGCCCGAGTGTCAGCGACAACTGTGGCAACGGAGGCATAATGTTTTCAGTTTGTGCATCTGTCCGTCCAGTTCTGGTGATAACGTGATATCTCAGGAACGTCGGGAGGGAATTTCTTGGATTTAAAGATTGTTGGATTAAATTACGGTGATCACGCCTGTTAATATAGTGATATGGTCCATTTTTTCTAACAGACTCTTAATACCTATATCACTGAATTCCTTATTCTACATGCATGTAAACTGCATTGGTTGGCTGGGGTGTACGACCACAAGGTTTTATCTTTTTCCATCAGACTCAATGGCTAAGTAGATGTCCCTCGATCCATATCAGGTTTCTGTCCATCTCTTGTATTTTCACCAGCGGTACATTAACTTTTATTTGAATACTTTGGTTGTTCCAGATTGTGTCTCTCTCAGGGCGACCTCATGTAATGAGAGTCAGATTCACGCTTCATGTAAACCAACATACATTGAACCAACAACAGGGCGACTGATGTTTGATAATTATGGCAGAGCTCTCTTCTCTGTGTCGCCGCTCCGTGTTTGCTTTGAGCGTTATGGGAAGGCCTATATGCTTTGCCTTATAGAATGTGTGTGTTTGTGTGTGGGTGAGTGTGTGTGTTTGTGTGTGTGGTTCAGAGGACGTTGCAAACATTACAAAAGGGAAGTGTTGCCCCAGGATAAAGCTAGCTGAAGCGTTAAGAAGCACAAGATATTAAAAAAAAACTAGTTTTGTGTGTACGTGTGTGTGTCCAGCGGCCCATGAATAAACTACTAATGTAATGCTGCATTTTCCCGTGTTTACACTGCATCTGTCTGCATCAGTTTGTCTCGAGGCCTCTTCTTTCCAATTTGTGACTCGCACCGAGGAGCCACATGGAAAACAAATTTCCTTTTTTTTCTAATTTACTTCTCTGGAGAAGTGATTCACCGCTGAGCTCGCTCCCGACCTGTTTTCCTATTGCTGCTGTGTGCTGTGCCACTGCTGATCTGTGAATAAGTAGATGTTGGGATGAGTAGAATTGTTTCCGTCACCTCTCTCCATTTCGGTGTGTTGTTGTTCAACCATGTGCGTTTGTGTGTGTGTCTCCATGCAGATCTTCTCGCTTCCTCATAGTCTTCCTTCATTCCTTCCTTCCTTCCTTTCTTCTCGTCTTTTTTTGCTGTTTATAATCTTCTTTTCATGCTCAGTAATAGTCTTGCGGATGAGTTCCCAGCAAAGTGCTTTCATATCTTCATCTCCTCTATCCTCCCATCCTCCTTTCCTCCGTCCTCTGGCTGTCCTTTGCTCTTCTTCTCAGATAGGCCACAAGTCATTATGCTAATTGACTTCAGTTCTTCCAGGAACACGAGTAGACCTTGTTCTCCTCACATCTTTTTTCCTTTTGCTGTTTCGCTATTTTACCTATCTTGCTCTCTTGAAGTGAGGGATTTGCATGGTCAGACTCCCGTGGGATCAAATAGCCGTTTAAAATCCTCCCTGCGTTCTCCCCTCCTCTCCCTGTGTCATCCTTTGCATTCTTGTCCTCCCCTCAGCGTAAACAGAGCCTCTGTTTGTTCTGCCTTCACCTCTTTAATCCTCTTCCTCACACTCACTCCACTGTACATATTCATGTGTGTGTTTTGCATGTGCCCAGCAAGAGCAGCCTCATCGAGCTTTGACTTAAGGCTGTAAGAAAAAAGACATTCTCTCTAAATCGGATCAAATCTGATGGAGCCCAGTGTTTGCTCCGAAAGAAACTGGGAGGACGCCAAGATGTGACAAGAAGAAATTGAAAAATATATTAGAGGAAAAAACTTAAATGTCAAATTTATCTCCAGCGATAAAGGAGGATAAACGCTGAATATGAATGAGTTGAGGAGAATGGTCTGGCATAGTAAGAGTCGCAAAATCATGAGTTGGAGCTCAATGTCAAAATGAACGAAACAGCCTTTTAATTACTCTGGTATTAAACCTTAGGGTTGAAATGGGAAGATATGCTCGTGTTTAATTCACATGTGCAGATTTAGTAGAAAGCTAATGTAACTTTCACGTCTTGGATTGATGATTTATTTATTTACATGAAAAGGAAGACACTAGGGAAACATAACAAACTATAACTCTAGGAGTATATTAGTAAAATAAAGGTGTCCTTATTCTCTCATCCATTCATCCATCCAGGTTGTTGCCATTCAGTTCATCTTATTGTAATAAGTGGGTGAAAATATAACCTCCTAATGTAAATACAGAAAAGACTTAGAGCTGCTCTGGGCTGTGATCACACATTACGTGAAAGGCGTCACTCCAAACACACACACAGAACATTTTCTCCCAACTCTGTAGCTTCCCTCACTTATTTGAGTTATTGGTATTTGAAATGTTCGATAGTCTTTCAGCTCATTGTTTAGGATTTACAACAGGAAACTATAAGGTTTGAGTTCTTCTGGTGAAAAAGCTCTGCTGAACCATGTCGGCGGGTAAAAAGCCAGATGTTTCCCTCTGGAGTTATTAGAGACCGAGTGAGTACTGGACTTAAATTCAACAGGGTTTCAAAAACACGACTCCATGTGAAGGATATATACTGTGTGACTGCTGGCTGTGTAAGTAGGCAACAGGCTCACCGTAACAGCAGTATATTAAGTCATGTTGACCTTTACTGTTTGTGTCCACTAGTGTCGAAAACATCTGTTAATGCAGCTTTAAACTGATCCATCACTTGTGTGGACACTTGCTGGAGCTGAAGACTGTGGTATTATGGGAAATGTTGGTACCCGGTTTTGACAAGGAAGATAAAAAGACAGTGTTTCTGGTTCTGCTGCTTTTAAAAAAAACTGTCCATCATTAGTACAGTGGTCGTGTCTCTGCAGGGAGTCGGGAGGAAGGAGAGGAGGCGAGTCATTTAACAGTGACGCGCTGCTGAACAACAGGCTCTGACTGATTGTTTCCCTGAAGTACAAAGTAAAAAACCTTGTTAAATACGACAGACCAGCTGAAGGGAACTCTCTCTAAACCTCTCTAAAGTGTTCCTGAAACACCCCCAGATCAGAGACTAATCATATTGTCCAGCCACATCTCCTGCTTGACTTATGGATCTCAACCTTGTTTGTTTCATTTCCATATTGACCTGAGCTCTCTTCTCTTCCTCCCTGGCTCATCGCCCCCTGTCCTCCCCCTTCCTCCAGGTGGATGGCAAGGTGGTCGATGGCAGCCTGCTCGGAGACGCCAACGGCGTTGAGCCCGCGCCGGGCAGGGTGAAGGATTCCGGAAAGTGGCAGAAGCCGCGGTTCTCTCGGAAATGTCTGATGAAGTGCTGCCTGGTCAAATGGATCATCGCCAGCACACAGCCACAGGACACAGGTGAGAGGGGGGGAGAGTGTGAGTGGGAATGAGTGTGACGTGCTGGGGGGGACTGACGATGTGGTGGACGCACAACAAAGGTGACTTACAGTGTTTGAATTGATCACTGAATTGACTGGCGGACACCTCCTGGCCTCCTCAGGTCCCTGTGGGCACGACTGACTCATTGTGCCGGGCAGTTGACCTCAGGGTCAAGTACGCAGAGATCATTTAGTTGCGTACACTCATTTATCAACCTCAGCTCCCCATTAATATGCTCTACAGAGACTTGGAATACTGACACAACCACATCTCCTCCTCTATGCCTCCAGAACTGTCTCATTTCTATGTTTCACAAGCTCACATCTACAGTAACATGCACAGTTACTGTGGAAAACAACCAGAAGAGCTAAGGAAACACTTTACAATACTCTTAATGCTCTTAATGCTCTTAATGCTTACTGGTTCATAGTGGTGCTTAAATGAAGTTACAATGGAAGAAAACATTGGGAATAAGGGAGTACAAATTTGACATTTTATTATTTTTGCAAAGACTGTGTACATAAAATACGGAGGAGCAAATCTAAAGAGGAATGAAAACCTGACATTATAACTTCACACAGCAACCATGTTAGATCATCCTTCATTTATATTGTTAACATGTTTTATTCAATTTCTCCCAATAGATCCCTTTCACCTAAATCTTACACACTGAACCTATAATTAAACAATAATAAAAAGGATAAAAAAAGATAACACTTAAGCTTTATTTCCCAGAATTCCCAGTATTATTTTTTTTTCACAAATAATTGATTTCTCTTTGCCTTTTCAAATCCCACAGTTTATTTTCCCAGTGTAATTCAACCCAGGTACCAGTAAATGTTTTATAGAACCTGAAACATACAACATGTGTTTATTTTAACTCTCTGGATCTAGCATGTTGTGGGTTTATTTCCATGGTTTATTCATCGACTTAGTGTCAGTGCTCCACCCAGTGGTCCAGCTGGGATTGTGCATGATTGATTATTTGCCTGCAGGAAGAGCGAGTGTGTTTCTGAATGAAACTGACGGGTGTTTAATCCACTGAGGTCAACAACTTTTATCTCAGTCTCTTCTCATATTTCTACTGATGTGTTATCGCTCATGACTTACAACACAAAGCCTTTCCACTGATACCTGCTTAACTGAAGAATGAGCAGAGGTGGATCTATTATGGATGTTTGGTTTAAAAAAAGCACTGATGGATGTAGAAGCTGTGGGTTGAAATAAAGGCCAGGGTCCAAAGAGTTCTAACAATAAGAAAGTTTATTTAGTATAACATTTAGTGCAAGTATTACAAATAAGCAATAAAAGAATCAAATAATAAAAACATGAGCACAACTTTCTATCAGGCATCTCCTCTTCTCCCAGACGGTCGTTTACCTTTTTAGTTTAGAAGACTTTTACCATTTGAAATCATTGCATCAAACTGATTGGATCAAATGTATTTGGGCAGAATGTGAGAGGCTGAGAAACAGGTCTTGTTCGTCTGGAATATTTAAGAAAGAGGGATCACTCGCTGTGATTCAGCGGAGAAGCTTAGAAGATTTCTATCAGTGTTGCCTCCACTCAGCTGCCAACGTTTCTCTGATGCACCTTAACTCACATAATCAGTCTGTAACAGATTCACCGAAATCCTTCAGGCCTTGCTCTGGTTGCAAAATCTGCAAAAAAGAGCTCTTTGTGCAAGTGAAACGGGAGAAGAGTGAGTAACAGAAACATTTACAGAGAGAGAAAGAGAAGCAGGGCTGCGATGGGATCTATTTCATCTCAGTGGTGCTGAGGGAAGAGGGACTCAGCACTATGTCAGCCGGCAGGCCGTCACCTCTGTAATGGGCAGCAGCTAAAAATAGCAGCACAGAGACGGAGCTGTGTATCATGTGAGAAGTGGGATGTGGTGGGGATGGTGCTGGAGCAGCTGCTGTGGTCCACTTTAGGGATGAGGAGGATGACGGCCCAGTCTGACAGACGGACATGAAGAAGTACAGCTGAGGCTTGATGAGAATAAAAGCAGATGATGTAGAGAGGAACGCTGGTGGAGAAGCTGAGAGGAAGGAAACTCTGTGTCAGGTTCATGTGACCTCTGCAACTAATGATTTTTATAATCAACTAATTGCTCAAATATAAGTTAATTAATCATGTCCTCGCTGTAGTTTCTGGGAATCTGGAAGTTTAATTACACAAGGATTTTACATTCTTCAAGGAAATACAACTTCCACATCATGATTTCTTATGAATGGTACTGATATCATCAACAGTCAGTAGTGAGAAGATTCTAGGTTTACTCCAGGTACAGACTGGTGGGACACATTGACCATAGATGAGTGTGAATGATTGTTTGTGTCTTTATGTTGGCCCTCCGATACGCTGGTGACCCGTCGACGGTTTTCCTCGCATCTCGCCCAACGTTGTCTGCTGAGATTGGCTCCAGTGTGTGTGTCTGGATATAAACTTTAAGATTTTAGAAGAAGGTTTGGTTCAGTTTGCATTTGTAGTATTTGAGTGGTGCTTCCTGTAGCACTTAGTGCTCAGTTATTTCCACTGAATAACGTTGGTGGAAGGTGTTCTCTTTGTCATCAGCCTGTATGAAATATATTTCAGATCAACCTCACACCATAATTTTCTTCTTTAAAAAATCCCACACCCACATTCCACATCTCAAATCTATTCACTTCAAAGCGAGAAAAAAACAGAAAGAAGAGCCTCGTTTGTTATTTTTCTCAACAAATAACCTAAACTATTTATTGTTTATCAAAGTAGTTCCTATAACTTATTTTCTGTTAATTGACTACTTTTTACTACCAGTACTACTTCAAACTTGCAGCCCGCTGTGTTGAATAAGAAAACATTTCATTTGATAGTAAGAATAAGCACAGAGTTTAATCTTTAAATTAAAAGTAGCTTCCACACTGTGGAAGAAGAGTCGGATGACGAAATCATATAAGAGACAGACAGGAGAGATATCAATGACTGTAATATGAAAAGTGTAATATGAGGCGGAGGAGATATGGAAGCGAGACAAAGAACGGAGGGAGGGACGTGAGATTTCTTCACGGAGCTTTCAAATATTCCTTCACCGGCTTAAAACCGTGTGCCTCTTGTCTGCCGGAGAAAGTGGGATGAACTGGGGAGAGAGCGAGCAGCCCTGTGGGCTGATAAAGGCTGAAACGGGACGAGGGTTTGTGTAGCGACTTGTGGTTTGTCAGGTTTGGTCATATGAAACGACTGCGACCAGCGAAATTCCGCTTGCTTCCTCTCAGACGAGAAGAGAGGAGGGAGAAACAAGTGAAAGAGGAGAGAAGAAGAGGAGGAAGAGGAGGAGGGAGCACCACCTGTTACCAAACTGTGACACCAGTTCATAAAGGAGAGTTGGTGTTTTTTCTAAAGGGAAACCGAGTCGTCCCCTGGACACCAAGAAAATACAAGTTCAATAGGAGGGTTTCACTTTTTCTGGAAGTTCCCTAGATTTTCCTTTTTTTGTACTTTTTCAGGTGAATCCTCAAACTCTTTTTTTCCTTGGTCTTTTCTGACTGGCTTTGTGAGACCCCCCACATTGTCCCGTTTGTTTCCCTCTGTTTGGAGCCGGTGGTGCAGGAGGTCAAAGTTTATAGAGGATGGATACGTGCAGGGCCGAGTGTGAAAAAGAGATCACCAAGCTGCTGCGCTGCTTCTTTGGCTTCATCACTGGAACATTAGTTCAAGGTATTTTCTCTTCTGTTCAGCAGCAGATTTTTCTTTCTATGCTTTTCAAAACAGATTAAATATATGACAAAGAAAACTGTATTTATTTCTCCTTCATCACAAAGGGTTCGTTCACTGGTAACAAATATACAGTTATCATTATTAACTGTTATCTGCAGCATATTGTTGTATCAATTGAATACTTAATCAGTAAGTACTCAAGTACTTTAAATTTAGTTTTCAGGTACTTAACTTGAATATTTACATTTTATGCTACTTTGTAATGCTCTTATGATACAATAAGTTGATTCCTGCTTGGAAATTCACTCTCACTTGGGACTGGCTCCAGTTACCCTCCGTGAGAGGATTTATCTAATGGATTGATAGACATTTAAAAACACGGACAAGGCATTTTATGCTTGTGAAAATGCAGTTTGCAGATTTTCCGTCAAGGAGACAGTTCCACTAAAAACCTCTTAAATCGTTTTTATATTTATATAACTTTTCCTTTTTTTTTTTACATTAAGTCTTACAGGGATTAGGCATGAAAGCAGGAGGGAGGAAAACAAGAACCGGACTTTCAGTCGCTGCAGGAGGACTCAAGCCTCTGTACATTTATATGAACATTTTACGCCTAAATATTGCAAAAAGCATAAAATCAGGAAACTTTACAATTTGTGTTGCAGAACTTAGATTTCGGGATCTATTTAACTGAATAATCAAACTTGTATTGAGTAGTTAAAAGTAATAACTTCATCTCGAGCAGCAACAACAGTAAAAAGATGCATTAACAACGTTCTATATATTTGATCAATCCTAGGGGCCAATAATTTTACTTTTTTTATTCTAAGTACATTGTGAGAATACTTATTGTTGTGGAGAACTAGTTATGAGTTGTTTTTGCTGCTTCTTCCTTTGTTTTGCTTGACTTTTTGTTCCTGTTTATTCTTGTTTAACTTCTGTTCCATTCATCTTTTTACCAGTCTGTCCTCCTCGAGTTAGTCTGTGTTTCCCTCCGTTCATCATTGATCAGATGTGAGTCTATCCTCTGTCCTCCTCCTGTGTCCTCTCCTCCGACGAACGCTTCATCAAGCCACCGCCGGCTGAATCAGCATGGTGCCCCTCTCTCTTCTATCTGCTTGCTCTTTATATGCACTCATTCCTCTATTCCCCACTGTCTTTTCTGACTGTGTGATCACCAGTCCACCTTTATCTGACATCTCCTGCTGTTTCTCCTCTACCAGAGGGTGCAGTGGTTCCTCTGTGGTGAGGCGACAGGAGACACGACTGGATTATGAATACTCTTGTCCTCTTTTCCCTCCTGATTTGTTTGGCCTGTCTGCAGCGTGCGCGCCTCTGAACAGGCAGGGGCTCATTTCTCCACTGATCCATTAGCTAAACCTAATTCTGTCTTTAGCGGGGAAGAGAGGAGGGAGAGAAAAAGAGAGATAACTGGGTGTTGGATAAAGAGGAGATAAATATCCAGGACAGAGGGAGAGGAGAGAAATGAGCTTTGATTAAGAAGTCCCTGTTTTAATTACACGGCTAAGTCTGACTTTGAACTTGCCTGGGCGACGTGGTTTTATGAAAAGGAGATTATCTCTCACAAGAAGTGAGACTGTGTTTGGATTTCACTGGAACATCCTCAGCAGTTGAGCCGGTGGGGAAATGCCTGAAAGAGCTGCCTCCCTCTCCCCGGAAGACCAATGTTTGGTATTTCTGCAGCAGGGTTTTAGTGGAGAGGCCACAGAGCTCATTAAGGTATCTGCGGTGTTGTTTACTGAATTTAGAGAGGGCCGTTCATATCGACGCTGAGTGCAACATCAAGAAAAGTTTCCATCTCCTGTCCCTGGAGCAGGTTGTTAGGGAAGAAGCATTAAATAGACATGTGTAATGAGTGTGTTCAGTCCTGCAGGCTCACTGCCTGTGCCCACTGTGCAGATTTACACTTGTGTGGATGATAACATGATGAGAATAACAAGCTTCACTGCTGCAATCCTATATTTCTTTGTGGCTTGTTTTTTTTTTTGTCCATTTATTGGTTGTTAGTGATCAATCATTTATTTGTGAAACACAGAAAATGATGATGTGACAAACCGCAGAGCTTCAACCTATTGGTTTGCAGCTGAGTTTGCTTCTATCGGAAGAAGAATCTGAAAGATTTGATCCCCACTCTCATGTTTAATTTCCTTCAGTGAATGAATGTGGGCTGCTCCGCTCTGTTACACAGTGTCCAGTGTCCTCTAGTGGTCAGGTGGGATACTTACATAGCTGCAAAGGAACAGGAATATATTCGTGTAACCAATTATTTTATCTTTCTCTGAAATGTCAGTAAAAGAGTGAGTCATCAACATCCATCACAAGTTCCCAGAGTGATGTCTTCAGATGTCTTGTTTTGTCCAACCAACAGTCCAGATCCCCAAAATATCGAATTGAATTTCTTAATTTCTCTCTATTATCGAGCACAGAGGTTGACAATTGAATATTCTATGCATAGTAATTTCAAACATTTGTTCAGTCTAGCTTCTTAAATTGTGATTGTTTACCGCTTTGTTTTGTGCTTTATAATGACAAGCTGAAAATTTCCTTAGTTCTAAACTGCTGGTCGAAGAGAACAAAGAATGTAGATATCGTGTTTTTGGCTGGGAAATTACAAAACAGAAAATAACATCACTTGATCAAGACAATAAGTTAAAATAACATATTAACTGACTGCAACAGTCTCTTTTATAGTGCTTGTTTCTGGAGCTCTCTGCATCATCAATGTTTTGATACATTGCAAATTATAACACTAAAGGTGATCAATACAATGTCAACCACAATCATTTAGCCACTGTACGATGTCACCTCAGGGTGTGAGCTCTCTGTGAAGTTTGACATTAAAAAGGAGTTGAATAAGTTGAATGGACCTGATTCAGGATTTACTTAGTTTTACACAAGCACGTTAAAAATGGATGTAATGCTGCTTTTATGTTTTTCACTATTTAACATCGATCTACATGATTTGATTTGAATTTTAGTTTATTTTCAGCCATCATTAGGCCACAGTGCTGCACGATCACAGGGACACTCTCACATTCTGCAGCTGATGTAACCAAGCTCATTTTACAATTTACTGGAAGCACAGAGGAGTCATATTCATGTGTTTATCCCTGAGAGACACTCCCAGGTCTCTGTGCCGGGTCCTGTCCAGGAATACATTGACCGTTTGAACGATTAAGGATTTATTGCGATTTCAATTTGCGGATTGTTAAAACCAGAACATCCACCACGTCCTGGTAATTACAAATGGGATATGAAGGATATTAGTCCATTTGTCATAAACTGCAGCGGTGAGTAGATCAAGATTCTGACTGAAAAGCCAAGCTGTCAATTTATACTATCAGCTTACAGAAAGCAATAAACAGCCGTGATTCAATTCCTTGTAAAACGAGAATCCCCCATTGAAAAAGGTCTTGACACAGATAATTTATAATGGTGAGAAACAGAGACTATGGCTACCCCTAAAAAAAAATTTGTGATATAGATCACTTTGGCGTGTGATGCTCTCCAGTGAGAGAGTCTATCAGAGACGTGCAGTGAAGATGGTCATGTGGAGAGCGGTCAGACGAGAGGAAGGGAGTGAGACAGACGGGAAAAAAGAGATGTGGAGGTGTGTGATGTGAAAGGTCAGCAGCTTCTGATCTCTTTTTTTTTTATCTCTCACTGTGACTTGATGTAAAAAAGTTCAAACAGATTTTCTAACGTGGCCTCTGTCAAAAGCACACACACACACACACACATACAAATACACACTCTCACCCGATGCCTTTTCCACAGTGTTGGGCAGCTGCTCCTGTCAGTACGTGAGATTCAGACTTTTTTAACACTGAGCCAGGAACCAAGAGATTTATAGAACTTCTCCATCTTGGAGCTTTTCACATTTAGACTTAAAAAGTTTGGATCCTCTTTGAGTCTCCTGTTGAATCCAAAGTGTCTCAGAGCAGCTGGTTAGCAGGGCCTGCCTCGTCGTTGTGGTGTAGTTCAGTTGCATCATGGGAGCTGTGATGGCCGCTCTCTCTGTGGAGGCCAGGAGGCGCCTCTCTCGGCCCAGCTGTCTCCCTCACTGTGGCCACGGTGCAGCCAGGTACCATCGCTCAGGTAGGCGCTTGCACGCTTTCACCCCCACGTCATTTGTCCCGTTGTCGACTCATTCATCCATCGCTCTCTCTGTTTATCACTCATTTCTTCTCTCTCTCTTCCCCTAATTAAATAAGTGTATGGACTGGACTGAGCAGTAATTCAAGCGAAATAGTATTTGTTAAATATCATGTCCAAATAATTGATGTGTAGCTACTTAGGGCAGCTGTGGCTCGGGCGATAGAGCGGGTCGACCACTAACCAGAGGGTTTTTGGTTCGATCCCTGGCTCCTCCAGTCTGCATACCAAAGTGTCCTTGGGCAAGATATGTGTGTGTGAAGGGGTGAATGTGGCTTCTACTGTGAAGTGCTTTGAGTGGACACTAGAAAAGTGCTTTATGAATACAGACCATATTCTTATTTCCATTTTTTTACCAGATAGAACAAATAGAATGTGACTTAATATTGTTACTCCAGTATGTGGAGCAGTAGAACATAGTATATTAATACTAGTATTATAATAGAGTATTATATCTCCTATATGGCTTCTTCGCCTTTGCATCTTTGTCTGACAAACAGTCCAAAACTGCAATATATTCATTTAACTTTATATGTAAGATGAGAAAAAGCAAAAAAAGGTCACATTTTAGGAGCAGGAACTTTAAAACGTTTGCCATTTTTGATTAAAAAATTAATTTAAAGACTTGAAACCATCTTGTAATGTCTTTCTGAGAACCAGTTTGAGCATAGACCATATGGAGTCGGGACGTTTTGGGAAAGTGAGGATCCACCTCTCAGTTTTTCAAAGTGCTGTTTGAGGGTTTAAACTTGCTTTTAGAAACAGGATTAGGATTAGGATTAGGGGTTCAGGGCACTTCACTTGAAACACAACTTCTTCCCACAATGCAAAATTCCTTCATTACCAGAGAGTTAGCTGCAGGAGGTGTCGGTATTCGTTAGTGCGTTTAAACATTTGAGAGCAGAGTCATTGTCGTGTGCATTCAAGAGAAGTGTCTCCCTCCTCTCTGACTGTGGTGAAGCCTGAGGTGGTCTTTGATGACGTGTCCGAATGTGAGGAAACATTCTGGGTTCTCTCTCCCTTCTCTTACTGACTGTTGTGTCAGCAGGCAGCGCCAAGCATACCTTTTAAAAAACCTGTTAGTGCCCTAATGGCCTGCCCACACACACACACACACACACACACACACACACACACACACACACACACACACACACACACACACACACACACACACACACACACGAGAAGAAACTCAAATACATCACATATTCTAACAACAGTATGCACAGATATACCTGCACGGTGTGTTGTGTGTTAGTGTGTGAAAGCCTGTCACCTAATCCACTCTCCTCCTCAAAGTGGTAACTGAAATGTAAATTTGACCTTCAGGGTGTTTCCTCTGCTGTAGAGATGCTCCACACACACTGTGGCATATTAAGAAATAGTGACAGTAGAGACCGGATAGATGGATTTATCTTTTTATTTTATGAGTAATGGCTGACCTAGTTTCTTCTGGTAAAATGTCCAAAGTGCAAAAAACGAGAGAAGCTCCACTACCACCACCGCCACCTCACCACAAAGATATTTCTCTCTCTCTCTCTCTCTCTCTCTCTCTCTCTCTCTGGCCTCCCATTTGTGTCTCCTTCTTTTCTCTAACTTTAACCTTAACTTCTACCTAACCCTTACCCCAACCTTAACCTGAACCAAAACTTGACGTAGACCAAACCTTAACCTAACCTTAAAACACGACTTCACCTTAACATATATATACGTTAAAGTATAGTGATATACATCCAGACTTGTTCTTTGTTCCCATAAGGAAGACAAGTTCCTATAATGTGAAAGATGTATGTCCCCTAAATAAGGGTAATAGATTGAACACACACACAGGTGTAATTCCATTCCCATCTTATCTTGATGCATTAGTAAGTGCAGAGTCATCAGTTTTTCTGCAACCACCCCACACTTTATCCACACTTATATTCACACATACATTTTTCTTCCATCTACTCTTTATCCAACTGTTGCACATCTTCCAGGCACTGTGAAATATTCAGAGTCCAGGGTTTAGAATTACGTTAACTGCCCCCCCCCCCCCCTCACTAGAGTCAGAGTTTTACCTGACAAATAATGACTAATAAGACGTAAAAGTTACTAAGAAAAGGTTTAAAACAAACACAAACATATACAAAATAACAAAGAGAAGCAAAACTGTTGCACCTATGTAGTAGTAGTTGCAGCCTCTGGATGTAGAAGGAGAAGACAAAGAGGTGAAGAGGTGGATGTGCTGGAGAAAGGATGGACAATTTGTAGAGGAAAGAGGGAGCCGAGCAGAGAGGCTCCCTCTTTCCTCGGTCGGCCAAAGTTATGGAATGACAGAGGAGATGGAGGGAGGAGGAGGAGGAGGAGGAGGAGGAGATGCAAAGCCCCGGGGTGCAAAAGCAAATCAGATGGACAGACGAAAAAAAAGGAGGAGTGCGGTGGAGTAAGGAGAGACCAAAAAGAACGACGGGATGGGTGGAAGGTTTAAGGTGGACTTTAGTTATTAAACCTCGGCTGGAGCGAATGTGGAAGGACTGAGTCGAGGGAGGTAAAGTTGCAACAGATAAATTAAAAAAAAGCTGCCCTGAGCAGGGAGTGATGGAAAAATATGTGCGGAGGAGGTAGAGACCGCAGGAGGAGGTTTCATTCCCCACGGCTCCTCTCAGTTTCTCAGGATTTCCCTCCCTGGACGCTGCTGCTGCTCTAAGTGCCTTCTCTCCAGGGCCATACTCTTCCATATCTGGACCTGGACTTGGACAGTGAAGCGGACAGAAGCACAACACCGATCCTGAATGTAACTGTTTATACCGCTGGGCTAAAAGGTGCTAGGATGACCAAAGGATTACCGACAAAGGGATTTCTTGCCTGACTTAAATTGTCAGAAGTCCAACAAGTTAATTTCCCCATTTTTTGTTCATCAGAGTTTTCACTTTGCATGGGAGCCTACTTTTTTGCATCATGTCTGTTTTGGAAGATTACCTCATCCTCAGTATTGCTGTTATGAATATTATCCCAGATGCCGTGAAGACTAGATAGTCAGATTGTCCTCAGTTCGCACATAAACAGTGTTTGCAGTATGATTTTGTTCCAGAGCTGAGGTTTCACAAATTGCTTGTGTGATCGGCGCATATAATGGGGTAATTTATTTATACCCGCCTATGTTGTTTTGCCATTTAAAGGCATGGAAGATAAGTATCGCATGTTGTGTTTTCTGACTTTGTGTATTTCAATAAGTCGCTTGCATTCACCTGGACTCTCTCCCACCTAATGGGAGCATAATTCTGAAAATGGACTTCGAGGCTGTAATCGAGTTCTTTGCTTTGCCCAAACGACGTTTTTATTTAAAACCAAGATGTGATTCATGAGTGTAAACTATGAGGCGAGGACTGATAATAGCTGTTTGGATTAAGACGATGAGCAGTAACTTGTGTCTTTGCCAGTCCGAGCTCCTGAGTGTGTGTATGCAGGATGAAAGTCTGGAAAGTGACTCTTAACGTCTCCTTTAATGCACTGTAATAAATGGCTCGTGACACAACCCCCATTTTCCCTCATGGGTCCGGAGAGGGAGGTTTTCCATATATGTCGACTTCCACGTATTTTCCACTTCAGCATCAGTGTTGACATTAGAGCAGCCTTCATCCAGCTCACTGGCCTGGTTCTCATGCTGCGTCCTGGGCCTGGAAACAAACCCATGCTGCCACCCACCAACCAGACTGAATCCTGTCCCGTCCTGGTCCGTCCCTGTTGAAAACCCTTGTTGTTGACTAGCCTGGCCCCTGGCTTCCTATCGTCGCTCTCCCCGAGACCAGGCCTTCTCGTGCAGGCTCGGCCCTGAGTGGGCCCCCCCCTCCCTTGTCCTGCAGTCATGGGGATCCAGGGCATGGAGCTGTTTGCCATCGGAGTGGTCATCATCCTTTTCATGGCAGTTCTCAAGCAGTTTGGCATCCTGGAGCCCATGTCCTCGTTTGAAGGTAAGGGCCCACCTGAGGCCCCTCTACTGGTTTAAGAGGGACCTGCAATTTGGTGCAACCGTTATCTACCTCATGTACTTACTAAACATACCTCAATCCCCTCCCTCCAATATAACCACTAGATAAACATTCAATAAATGGTTAATAAAACACTATAATATAGCCGACTGAGGGACAGCAGTGGCTTTACAATGACACTAATGTTGACAAATGACACTGGGTGGCCTCGGAGGTTAAATTGACAAGTATGTGTTCGTTCAAGTTGAGGAACATTTCGTGATCAAGAAAATTATCCCTGGAGAAATACATGAATAAAATAAATAGAGGAAAAGTTGTTGAAGCTGGTTAGAGTCCCGCTGTAGGGATGATTATTGCAGGTTATCTCTCCTGACTCTGTCCCTCTGTCCCTCTGTCCCTCTGTCCCTGTCAATCCTCTCCTGTAACTACTGTGTTTAGATCTAATCAAGTAAAAATGCCTTCAAACCGAAGAAACACAAACCTAAATGGATATACAATACATAGAATGAGTTTTCCTGTGTGTGTTTTTGTATTTGTGGACCCATTATTAATTACAGACTATCAGCAAATCTATGTATGGCATCGTAGTGGGAAAAGGTTAATGGGATGTTTTATTTTGCCCACTAAGGGGTATATCATAAAACATTGATGGGCCAATAGACTGTGTACATTTGGGACTGTAAATGAGACATCAGACACTGCTCTTTGAATGATGCAGCTCCCTTTGATAAGAGTTTTGGGCTGAAGGCCAGACAGTCAGAGTGGCCTGCAGTCAGTTTGCCAAGACAATTACAGCAGGAAGGCTCCAGTCGGCACATTAGTGCTTCTCATACGGCTCCGAATCATAAGTAGTAAATTCAACAAAAACACCAGTAATGCCCTTTCATAATTTATCACTCTTCTCAATCTCTCCAATTTTCAGTTCTTCAAATCGAGCCCCCCTCCCTCCTTCTCCTCCTCCTCCTCCTCCTTCTCTTCCTCCCAGTGTGGCAGGGCCTACACCCCGGTTTAGCATTACTTCACATCAATTATACATGCAGTATTGAACAGGCTTTCACTAAGGCCGCCTAAATATGGAGCCTGGAGTACTCCTCCAGGACCCTGAAGGACACTGGCCATCCCTCAGTAGCCTCCGAATTTCTCTTCATGCATCTTCATCCTCATTCCGGCCACTTCATTACCTCTCCATCTCCCACTGGGACTAATTTACCAAGTGCAGTGTCAGTAAGTCGCCGGCTTCATTGTCTTCATCATGTTTAACTATCTGGCAGCAGATAGCGGGAGTTAAAACACATCTGTTGTCTTTCATCGCCTGTCTTCATGTAGGGAAACTGAAAGTCCAGATGTTGTGCCCTCTTTAAATAGAAATAGATTCCAAATAGCAGCCAGTGGTGCAAAGTGAAGTTCACTCACTCAAGTAAAAAAATATGAACTTTGTGATTGGTTTATAAAGTATATTATATTTATACAGATCAAATGCGTGGCTCTAAACTTGCCTGTAAACTGGTTTATGCACAGCTGTGGCACCATAAACATGGAAGTTCATCAAAGACACATTTCTGATGGTTTTATTTCAATAACTGCTCAAGGCCAAAAAAGATAAGTAAGAAGTAGTTTAACAGAATCTCTTCAGAATCTCATGAGTCCTCAGATTTACTGTGTGACCCTTTGCAGGGACTCAACACAGAGGTTAGAGTGTGTGTATGTGTTTTAAGTAGCATACAGACTGCTGCCCTCTTGTGGTTTAACTTCACACTTGAACACCATACTATTCAGCCTGTTGATAACTTGACATTTTATGATTTAATTCTACACATTGGCTGATTTATGTGTAAGATTCTGCTCAGGGTTTAAAAATCCTCTAAATAAGTGGCCTCATGCTGATATAATGTCTTATTTCCCAAACATTTGAGGACATGAGACATAGAAAAGTATTTTAAAGATTGTTTGTACTAGGGGGTAAAAATATCAGACCAATCATTATTCAAGCAGTGTAATTTTATCTTGTCTGGAAACAACATCCCCTCTGCTCCTGTGCAGATAATCCACATTTAGCAGCAGTGCATTAAAGGCCATTTATCAATCACCAGGCAGATGAGGTCTGATCACTTATCTGTTGCATTATTTATGATATCAGCACTCGAGGAGTGATGCTTGCACACGTCACGCCTCTTGTGTCCAGTGAAATGGTCCGATGTGAAATAGAAGTGTTGACATTGGCTTGTTGTTGCACTCTGGGGCTCCTCTCCCCGCTCTCATGTCGACTTTGGGTTGAGTCCAGCTCGGTCCTATTTTGGGATGACATCGATGCCAGAGGTAGCCGTGTCTTTAGAGATGTATGAGCCTCATTCTGAAGCCCTGAGATACAACATCTGGTATTTTTACTCCACATTTGAATACAAGATATTTTAATGAGTCGCATCAATAAAGTGCGCAGAGAGTTGGAGAGGAAATCAGTCTGTTGTTTCCATGTTTACCAGCTGGATTATATATCATTTAACAGCTTATATTTTATGTGTGTTTTTTAGTCCTTGGTATTTACCTTTTATTGTTTATAATTTTTTATTAAGAATCAATACAAAGCATATAATAAACATAAATACAAAATCTTTGTGGTCAATTGTGAATCTCCCCCATGGGATCAGTAAAGTCTCATCCTAAATATTATATAATAAATACATCATACTTTATTATGCATTATTTTGTATTACTTATTTAAAGCTGTAAAAAAAGTTATTAACTAAACGTAGTGGAGTAAAATATACAATATTTGTCTCTGAATCGTAGATAAATAACAATGACCTGAACATTAAATGAATGATTCATTATTAATAATATCCTGCTAAAGACTCTGGATTGACCATCACTCAAAGATAAGCCAGTGAAATGACAGCACTGGTGGAATGTATCTATGTATTTAGTCCAGTGAGGTTACTTGAGTTTTTTTAAATTCAGTTTTTTATATCTCAAGTTACTTGTTTCTTTTCAGAATCAGATTATTAATATAAAATACAGATCTTTTTTTTTTTTATAGATTATGATTTTTATTACTTTATTTATCTCTGAGTTGAAATTAAATCAGTCAGGATGATTCAGGAGTTCTGCAGGATGGGTAATTTTACTTTCAGTACTCTTTAATGTTATAAGTAATAATATTTTTACTGTTAATATTTTATAAGGTATCAGGCCTCTGTTATCTATCCATCCATCCATCAATATATTTATCCATCCATCCATCTATCCACCCTCCCTCCCTAAAAATTAGTTGATGAAATGAATAAGTGTCACAGGACCTGAGGGAGCGTTTGCTCACTGTTTCCCTTTATGTCATATGGTGTGAGTGTGTGTGACGGGGCTCCACTGAGTTGATGCCGTATTCAATCTGTGCTACGAAGCCCAGGAGAGACGAGGGAGCAATTAGAAAGTGGATCACAGAGATGACTGGGAGAATGGGATTCAGGACACCTGTTGACCTTTGCCACCGCCCCCATTGGTTCCTTAAAGGCAAACCGTTGTTCTGTACGTCACATTTAGCAAAACATATTCAATCTTTGTCGATCCTGTTCACTTAAATTCACAGTATCAGGTGCACTGATGTATTTAGTGAGTTGTATGTAGTTGTTTTGATAAAAGTGGGAGAAACGTGGCTCTCCTGTGTTTCCTCAGGAGTTCACAGGTTAATTAGATGTGAGATGGAGGGAGGATGTAGACGTAGAGGAGCTCAGTCACTCAGTCAGCGCTCACTGGGAGAATGTTGGCTGTGTTTTTGGTCTTTGATGGGAGGTTTGTCTTCAGCTAGAGGAATAAGAAACACTGGAGGAATCCCAAAACCAACTTCTACATGTGTGATGTGAGAATCTCTGCGCTCTGAACTTGTATTTCCTGTGGATTAAAGCTGCGGTTCAGATTTTTGGAGGGGGATTCTTGCTCTCTCTCTCTCTCCCTCTCTCTCCCTTTCTCTCTCTTTCTCTCTGTCTGTCTCTCTTTCTCTCTCTTGAGGTAATAGGATCCACTTGACCTTAATAAAAGACCATCAGACGCCGCTATTCATCTTGGAGAATACCCTTCAGAGCAGGACGAGAACAGGGGGAGGCAGTCAATTATAAAAAAGTAAAAGGGGAGAGTAAAATAAGAATAAACGAGAAAAAAAGATGAGTGAAGATTGAGTCACGATGTTTCAGAGTCATGAAGGATGAACTGAGAGAAAGGAGTGAAACAAATGTGCGGAGAAAGTCCAATAATGTAGTAGAAGAAGACGGAAAGACGAGAACCCTGGAAGACACGATTGAAGAAGAGGGGACGATGAGTGTGAGGTGGGAGACGGAGGGACTGCAGACAGTTGGGATCGTCTGCCTTGTGATCATGTTCCTCAAACTCATGCACCTGCTGGGCCTGATCGACATCACTGAGACCGGTGAGGCAACCTAGGAGAGGGGGAATGAAGAGGAGGAGGAGGAAGAGGATGAGATGGAGCGAGGAGCGAGGAGGCTGGAAAGAAATGTTTTACTTTAATGATCCAAGTGTGGAGGGTAAAAAAAATCGTATGAGGAGAAGATGTAGTTGTGAGATCCTTCTAAAGATGAGACGAGAACAAAGGATGTAAATAACGAGATCATTTTAGTTCATCAGTCGTGAGCATCTCGAGGCTACAATGGAAAAACTAATCACTTATTGCTGCTATATTTGTTTATTGGCACCCAACCCATACAGGAAATTTGATAGTTTAAAAAAAATCTGTGAATCAATGCATCAGCTGATTTGAAACACACATCATAAACAATGGTATTTGTCAAGGATCCTTTACATTTGGTTATTTGCAGGGGGAGTGTCTGCATCAGCTCTTTCTGTAATTTCTTCTTAATGACCAGACATTGTTAAGGGGGTTAGTGTGTTGCCAACAGTGGAGTGCAATAGTGTCATCGGTAATAAAATAGCTCAAGCTCTATATTCAGCGAACCCCTGCTTTAATTTCTTTTAAATGTTCTTTTTATTTTCTTGGCCGTGATAAAAGCCATAATCGAATTATCTGCAATTACCATAAATCAGCTGATGAAACTGGACGCTGATGTTTTGGTCGGGCTCTGTCTGGTATGTTGGTGCTTTTATAAAAATCTGGATTTATCTTAATGACTTGCTGCGTTACGAAACAGTGGCGTTCCAGCTATGGATAAAAAAATCCAATATTGAAATTGAAATATTCATGCATATTATTTTGTGTCCACTCACTCCTATTTTCTGGATGTTTATTCTCATGGTCTTCCTCATGTTCAGTCATCACAATAGACTGTAGATAAAGATGGACGACATGACAGCTCCCACAAGTGAAGCCAAAGCGTTTTGATTGCCACCTGGTGGCTGGCTGCAGTACATAAATGCAGCCTCCTCCATGTTATTATGGGACAAGCTATGAAGTCAAAGTACAGGTTTTTCTCTGAAATGGTTTCTGTCATTTTAGTTTTTATCACTGATGTTTGTTAAAGTGCTGATTTTTCTGGTAAGTTAGATGCTATAAAGACGGGTGAGATGTCATGATTGACAGCTGAGACTGACTGTGATTGGTCGAGCACATGTATCGACGGGACCCCCATCCCCTGATCGCCACTGCACAGACTCCGCCTCCAAATATCTGTATCTTGGATTTTTTTAGCTTCATTTCTGGATAGTGAACAGAAGTGGAGAC
This sequence comes from Hippoglossus stenolepis, assembly GCF_022539355.2. Classification (NCBI taxonomy): domain Eukaryota; kingdom Metazoa; phylum Chordata; class Actinopteri; order Pleuronectiformes; family Pleuronectidae; genus Hippoglossus; species Hippoglossus stenolepis. Next base: position 21,753,552 of record NC_061491.1, read on the forward strand.
ACATCTTTATTTACAGTCGATGGTCATCACTAAGCAAATAGGTTTTTGCTTTATGTTTCACAGTATATGATATTTCACTGCTCTGCTGGATGTGTTATCAGAATACCTGAGTTTGGATTACTCAGCGCTCGTCATATAATCCTCTGTGTCCGATCTGACTTGTTATCTTTGTTTTGCTTTTGTTTTTTTCTTCCTCTTACTATCACTCTCCCACTGTTCTCCATGCTCTCTCTTTCACTCCTTCTTGGTGTCAACACTCCTCTTCCTCATCTGTTCTCTCTTGTCTAAAGATGGTGAGTATGGAAACAGGAGAAACCCAAACTATAACTCAGGAAAACTTCCCTCCCTTTTTTTGGAATGTTTTCTTTTTCCCAGTGGTGCAGTGCTTTCTCTTAATGTGTGTGAACTGGTAACCAATGATGCTGCAACACTTAATGGTGATTGCTCCGTGCGTAAAAAAGACAACGTGGCTTTGATTGGATTTCCCAAATTCAGATTTTTTTTGTATTTATTTATTCTAATTATTTAAAGAACACTACGATGCGTGTTCAGTGACATTTCCGCCATAAAGAAAGTACCTCCTCTTCTTTTTTACTCCCTCGTTTGCCTGCCGCTTGCTCCTTTGAAGTTTTTTATTACATTTCTCTGGAACTTGCACGTTCTCCCCACCTCCTCTATGATAAAATGCCTCCCTGTTGAATGTGTGACCCCACCTCCTCCCCAAATGTTAAACCTGCATCCACACACTCAGTCTGCCCCATCCTCCCTCTTTTTCTCCTCATCTTTCCCTCTATACATCACTTCTCTCTCTTTCTTTCTTTCTTCTCAATCTCTTCCTGTCCGTCTCTCCACCCCTCTCTCTCTCTCTCTCTCTCTCTCTCTCTCTCTCTCTCTCTCTCTCTCTCTCTCTCTCTCGCTCTCTCTCACTCTTTCTCCCACAGACAGCAGCGACAGTGACTTGGAGCTGTCGACAGTGCGTCACCAGCCGGAGGGGCTGGACCAGCTGCAGGCTCAGACCAAGTTCACCAGGAAGGAACTTCAGTCTCTGTATCGCGGCTTCAAGAATGTACGTCCAGCTGCTTAATTGCTTCTTAATCTTGATTTCTTAACCACCATCGTTATGCTTTATATAGACTTAAATTATTCTAGTATATAGATCTAATTTTTTTCTCCATCTCTTGAGCAGGAGTGTCCCAGCGGGCTGGTTGATGAGGAGACATTCAAGACCATCTATTCTCAGTTCTTTCCCCAAGGAGGTTAGCAGTTTGAACAATCTCTCCTCTCCTCTCTTGTCAGAGACTGCATGGACTTTATCAGGAGTTGGCTCTGCTCAGAAATACACCCTTTCATTATATCTCAGTGTTTTTACTGATATATTGTATATAAGCAGCATTTTAAATAGTTGATGTGCGGCTAATTTCAAGTTTTTTTATATTCGGTTTTTGACATTGCGAAAGCCATTGACAATTCTGGCTGTAATTGGGTCCTAAAACTTTATTTTATTTTATTTTATTGAAAGTATTTCAACCTGTTTTTAATTCAAAGGCTTCCTGCAGCAATAAAACAGAACCGTTGTAAAGATAAATGATTTATATAGATTTAATTTACAATAAACCTGTTCCAGTGATGGATGATTTGAACATTTTATGGGACTGAAGCGCTCTTTATTTAGACAGCCGGGATAAACAACACCAGAAGTACGATCATTTTGTAGCAGGCTATATGAAATAATTGTTCTGTTAACACATCCAGATCTGGGTTTATTGGAGAAATTAGAGGGGAAGCCGTATATTCTATGACAAGCAAAGAGCCCAGAGCAAGTTTTTATAACTCTTAGTCAAGCATAACACAAGCAACCCTCCTTACCCAAGTACAGAACACTAAACCCCTCACCCCGACTCCTTTTGTCCACAGACGCAAGCACCTACGCTCACTTCCTGTTCAACGCGTTTGACATCGACAGAAACGGTTCTATCCGCTTCGAGGACTTTGTCATCGGCCTGTCAGTGTTGCTCCGAGGTTCCGTCACTGAGAAGCTCAACTGGGCCTTTAACCTCTACGACATTAATCAGGACGGCTACATCACCAAAGAGGTACTGAGAGTGTGATATTGGGATGTGCAGCTTTTTGACAATGAGAAGTGTAATGGAAAATGTTACCATTATACCACACTATATATTATCTCTGCTTATGCATACTATTTCTGCTTGTGTAACTGCCAAGATGACATCAGGGCCACAAATCTGAGACTGTGCTGGTCTCCCAAGACCTTGAAGAGGCCTTCAGCCTGTGTCTGGGTCCTGGCTTGGCCAGGAGGCCTTCAGCATGTATCTGTGTCTTATCCCCTGGGATTTTACTATTCACTTAGTTCACACACACAGTTCACATACATATACACACACACATAGTTCACACACACACACACACACACACACACACACACACACACACACACACACACACACACACACACACACACACACACACACACACACACACACATACATAGTTCAACTCTTCACACACACATCTCTTCACTGCATCTGCATAAAAAGCACACGCCTGCAACTGTTTCTCTGTCATTCCCTCTGCAGAATGCTCTTCACACGCTGTATGATTGTCTGACCTTCCTTGCAAGGAATAAAGTACACTTAAAAGACTATTATTCTCTAATCTCTATATTTTAGAAGGCTCACCAGGTAAAATTTCCATCACAGAAGTTAAAAGAGGACTTGCAGGCAAATTCTACAGGTTTACCTTTATCCTATAAAAGATTGAAGAGAATGTCCGTGCTAGCTTTAATCCACCAAAAAGGTCTTGAAGCAAAGGAAGAGTTAACAATGAAGGGATTCCACTGAATTGTTTGTTTGTGGCCTCCACCACAATATCAACACTGACCGCCACATAATGGCTGGTCGTTTTCTTTCATTGGTAAAATCTTTTTTCACATCACAGCTGCACGAGATCCATTAAGCCTCTCCGGACTCCTCTCTCTCTCTCCACCTCTCTCTTTTCTACATAGCATTCTGGGTAATATCATGTGAAGCGCTCCTGTTTCAGTTCAAAACAAAACTTAATTTAATTTCCCTCTGACTGTGCTGCATCATGCCTTCATGGGAGATCCCACGTTTAACCGTGTTTTGTCCATGTTCGTAAAGGGAGTTTCATTCACATATATTAAATCTTATCACATAGGTGAACAACGATAAATAGCTCACTTCACTTTGCTTCTGTCATCTTCTCTTCAGGAGATGCTGGCGATTATGCAATCAATCTATGACATGATGGGGAGATACACCTACCCGTGTGTGCGAGATGAAGCGCCGTCCGAACACGTGGACAAGTTCTTCCAGGTTCATGTGTACAGTGCTACCTGGCCTCTGTTTAGTCTCTCATCAAAGGAACATTACGAAGTATCTGAAAACGCCCTCACTAACGAGTCTGTTCTTTCTGTCTTTGTGTGTTTTTTCCTTTTTCCCCACAGAAAATGGACAAAAATAGAGATGGTGTCGTGACCATTGAAGAGTTCATTGAGACCTGTCAGAAGGTGACTCGCTAAGAATAATAAGGAAGTTTGCATGTTCTCCTTTTGTCTGTCTGGGTTGGTTGTGGCTGCTCCTTCCACACACAGTTCTATTTTTGCAATTGAATGTACTCAAGTTGGCTGGCACATTATCAGAATTTACAGACTGGATGTTTTTTGTGTTGCACACTATTGCTTTATTACAAAGTTTGGACACTGATAATCAGATTGATTCACTTAGTTGTGTTGAGTTTATTATTAACTTTCAGAGGTGTTTCTGTTAAACAGCGTGCTAAATTTGATCCAGAGTAAAAAATAAATCATATTACACTTATTATTGGAAACTTAATTCCTCATATATGTTGAACTGAATGTTACTTTTAAGATATTGTACAGCCTCAGCTCACTTATTGCTGACTTAAGTCTCCAGGTGGCACGAGGCTATCTTAGCATTTAGAAGTAATTGGTACAGTGTAGAAGTGTAGTGAGTCATCATTATTTACCTGACAAATGTTTGTATCTTTCTTTTTTTCAGGACGAGAACATCATGAACTCCATGCAGCTCTTTGAGAATGTGATATGAGGAATTGAGACGCTTTTTTTTCCTCCATTCGCCCTCGTCCACCACTGACACACACACCCATGCACATCAAAACTCCACACGAAGGCATGACATCCTGGCGCATGATGTAGGTGCTGTAAAGTGTTCTCTTTTTCTCACCGCGCTCTTTTAGCTGTATCTCCCACCTGCGTCTGGATTAAAAAAGGACTGTTAGAGACTGAAGAAGAGCTTCCTGGGTCAAATTCCCATCTAAAACCCAATGGGTTTTTTGAGCTTCTTGTGTTTTTATCGTCAGACAAAAAAGATCAACAACCAACCAGGAGGAGAGATACACACCAGGACACAAGCTTTAACACTTCCACACCTTGTCTTTCTCTCTGACACACACTCACACACATTGTTTCTCTGTCATACACACTCACATAGATCAGCTTGAATTTTCACACTGGATGAAGTGAACATAGAGAAGCACGGGGGGGAGAAAACCCACAGCAGACAGAAAAAAGAGGAATGAATTAAAAGCATGTTTGTCCTCAAATATGTGATGTGGAGTAAGCTTGCACTACAATTTTATGACTGTGTATTATATGTGCCTGAAATGAAGGCACTGTAAATACCTGCACCTGATATACCACTGATGGAAACCAGTGTGTATGTATATATGTATAGTGAATAGTTATATATCCTACATTGTATTGGTCTCCTCTGTACTGCAGTAGCTGATGGAATAGGACCAGAACTGCAAATCTCTGTGTTAATCAGTTTAACATTGTGTTTAGTGGCAGTTCTTCACAGAATTTAAATGCGTTATTCAAAGATTTCCTTTTTTTTGTATTTTGTCCGATTATTTTTAGCTGGTCAGATGAAGTAAAGTGAGTCTGTGCGATACAGTAAAGACACAAAGGGACTGTTAGAGTGTGATCTTTCCTGCTGAATTAAGGCTTTATCTTGGTTCCTGGGTATCTATGAGCATGCTGACTTTAAGTGCCACAGTATTATGTACAGTACAGTAAGACCTTTGTGATGTCAGTTCATTAAAGATGCTGTCGAAAGCTGCAACCTCTCCTTTTTTATGTGTCCCTTCACTATTTCCCTCCTGCACTCGCATGATAAAACAGCATAAATGTGGGTGAACAAAGAGTAAGTGAACCAACAAGAGTAACGCTCATCAGTAGGACAACAGCACAACCACAACTAAAAACAGCAAAAATAAGTTGATTTTGTAAGTGTGAAAGTGTGATATAGAAGATTTCATTCATACTTTCAGGTGATATTACCCTACTCAATACTCTGTGTATTTGACAGCTACAGTATAGTTACTTGATATGTTATATTTGCTTATTGAATACAACTTGTCAACTCTTGCCATATTTCAGATGTCTGAGTGGTTAGTTCCACCAAAGAGAAATCTCTCCTCTGTTAGATGATTTCTTTTGAATGAGAGTGAGGCCCAAAGAGGTCAGGTTATCTCATATCTCATATTTCACACAAAGCAAAGATTTGAGGAGAAAAAACGTGGAGCAGAACTTTTTATTTTTTAATCTTGTTCCCAGGACAAGATTAAAAAATAAAAAGTTCTGCTTTTTATTTGAATTAAAATACCAGACTGTATAGTTTAAAGCAGCTGTACGTGGATCAGCTGCAACAGTGAATTAGTCGTCTATGATGATAAACTGATAACACTTAAATACTTTTACTTGGGTTCATTACCAAATGCAGTCCTGATTAACTATCTATTGCACTTCAAAATTGTAGTGAAGTACAATTTTTACACGACTGTAGCTAGTGTATGGGAGAGTTTCTCAATTTTTTTGATATATCACAGGATTTTTGCACCTTTGATTACCAAATTTGAGGTTAAACTTGTGTTTGCACCTCCTTAATCATTGTTCTCTGTGACTTCAAATGTACTAATACACGTGTGTGACTATTTTCTCCAACTACAAAATGTTGTTTTGCACCAAAAATACCACCACAGAAACCACTGTCCCTTCACCCAACATGAACAAACACTGTGCAAGTAAATTTCACACCTAACATTTACTGGTGCTGCCAGCCGGGTTACACCAGGATCACTGTTTGGTGCAGCCATTCGTTCATGCACTCAGATAAAGGCAGTGCAGCTGAACACACAGCAGATGGCAGTGTTGTGGAATATTTGAGCCTACAGGCAGGAAGGCAATGAGAAAGACGCTGAAGGTCTTCTTCTTCTGGTGTTTATTGGCAGTTGGCAAACCAGTTTATAGGTGCATTACCGCCACCTTCTGAGCTGGAGTGTGGAGCAGTAGATTGGCAGCAAACAGAATTAACAAAACATTTTTTTTCTTTCGGCCTGTATCTCTTAAGAAGTTCATTAGAAGATGATGTATATTCCTTGATGTCTTTCCTAACAAATTTATGGATGTAACATTTAGCTTTTTGTCTTAATCCTGATATTAATTCCCTTCTTTGTTCATGATATCTGTTACACTCGATCAGTACATGAGTGACAGTTTCAGTTTTTTTGCAGAGTCCAGTTGGGCGCTTGCCTATTTTATCATTAAATGTATAATTTAATCCTGTATGACCAATTCTCAGATGGGTTATGATTTTCTCTCCTCCTCTTTTTTTTATTCTGTAAAAATGTCATTTAATTCCCAGAATTCTTTCTATGTTTTGTGACTTTATTCTTTAATGATAGTTTGGATATCTGCTTAGCTTGCTTTTATTGGTTTCTGCAGCAGACATGTAAACTATGCACCCATAATCTAGAGCTGCTCTCATAAAATAAATATTGTAAATATTTAACAATGCTGTTCTGCTAGCTCCCCAATCTCGCCCTGACGTACATCGTAATTGTTGAGGATTTTTTTACCATCCTCACACATTACTGTATATGCCACTATATATTATGTATATTATATTTGACACTATATCTGTACAGGAGAATAGTGCCGGTCTAATTCCAAAGATACTCCTTTCTCCATTCTTTTATTCTGGTTTTAAAGGCGTTTTGTGAGATTAATACGCTGCAGCTTTAAGTCCTTTTACAGTAAATTCCATGTCGCAGGTGCAGAATAAGCAAAAGCCCTTTGATCCATTTCTGTGTGGACATGTGAAACAGAGAGTAAAAAGTTCTGGTGATAAGTCGAAGCTTTACAATTTGAAATAGATCTTCAGGAAAGTTAAACATATGATGCTGGGCAATAGCCATATAAAGGACACAATCTTGTCTTGTCTTTTCCTTTCCTTATAAAATGTTCCTAATATTACTGAGATTATCTTCTAATTTAAAAACAATTTATTTAGTTCCCTGACAGCGCCACCATGTTACAGTTTGTGGTGGAAATCTGAAAATAAAGATCGCACAACAGACCTGTCTTTGTATATTTTATTATAAGAAGCTTCAAACCTTTGCAAAGGGGTCAGTACAGAGACAGAGTCACCAAGAGGACCGGCTATTGACGTAAATATAAAGTAATTAAAGAAAAGGCGCCCTTTCTAGGTTAAAGAAAACAACAATTCATACAATTTAGATTAAACACAATAGTGAAAACATCACAAGGATTATTTTATATTCAATTTCTACCAATAGATCCCTTTCACCCAAATCTTACATACCTAACCTTTAATTGAGCAGAAAGAGAATAGGACATCATAGATTCCATGACAAGCTCTTTTGTTTCCTTCCTTCCTTCCTTCCAGTCAGTATCCTCATCCTGAACCAGTCACGATCCAGATTATATCAAAACCAATAGATTTTAAATAAAACAGGTCAAAACACACTAATTCACTCTGCCCTGCTTTTGACGTCAGCGCGAGGGGCCGCTCGTGATTGGCCAGAGCCGCAGAAGAGGAGGGGGCGGGCTCCCGACGTCACGGCTCGACGTGAACGCTGCGTGATGACGGAGGTCGACCCCGGTGTCTTTATGAAACACAGGATCCGTCCATGAGCCTCCGAAAAGCAGCTGTCTGTCCCCCCGGTGAGAACCAACCTGCCCCGCGAGGACGTCTCTCCGCCGCGGCCCCGCTGCCCTGTGTGCCCGGGACCACCCTCCGGCTTCACGGTAGAGGTTGTGTGTTCGCTCCCCTCCGACAACACGGACCACGGGGGGACGAGCCAACGGTTAGCTGAGAGGGGAAGTGGGCTCCGCGCTCCCTTTCATCGCGCAGGTGAGTGAGAAACGTGCCATTTTTGTCTTAATCCCGTGAGAGACACGCACTTACACGCTGATAGAAGAAAGTAGGTCGTGTAGGAGAGAGCCGTGCTCCGGGTGGCCTCCTCCTCCTCCTCCTCGGCGTAGCAGCCGCGGCTCCAGCCGGCTGGCAGCGGGCGAACCGCGCAGAGATGTGGAGGTAGCTCCTCCAGTAGCTGGAGCGGGACTCCACGGGCCCCGGCGGAGTGACTGCGTGTCTGCTGATGTTCAACAGCGGCCTCGGTCCTCCTCCACTCTGGAGCTCTGCTGTGTTTTTTAATTAGCGCGACAACACAGCGTGGAAACAGACATTTCACACGCAGGGGCTGTCTGGTGAGGGGCTCCATTGTGACTCTACAGAGCTGGAGGTGCATCACTGGAGAACATTGTCCTGTGTCATTCACACCAGTGACACCTCACATGGTGGAGCTGGGGAGAAGCTACAGACACCAGGCAGAGCTGCCAGAGCCTATTTGGCTGTATAGGATTTATTGGCTCCTCATGATGGGGGTGGGGGGTGTCCTGGAAACATGGTGTATCTTTTGGGGCAGGTGTGCGTGTGATGGCATTTGTCAGAGGCAACCACACTTCATCAAAAAGGTTAAGTTCAAATGTGCAGGGTATGGAAGTCACAGCCTGATGTTGTTGGGTAGAGATGCTGCATCACTTCCCCTAATCCCATGCAGAAGTCTGTTTTTTTTATATTTAAACTGCATTCTTAAAACTTTAAGGCACTGCTACTTTTAATTACATAGAATTTGAGATGCATTATGTAACAATTCTTAATTTAAAATGTCTAGAAACAACTAGACCTACTTTATATAATTTGTGCTTGATCCAAAATGTTTCCCCCAATTTTATTCAAGATACTGTCGCTCTTAATGGATCATGATTAGTTATTGTTTGCTGCGTAACATGAATAAAACTTAAAAAACATTACTTTCCCCACGTGAACATCATTTGCACCTGAATCACAACCGGTGGGTTTTCATTGGCAATGTTGGTGAAGATAACAACGCTCATGATCGCTCGCTGCTTCACGATATCATCAAACTAGATCCTTTTCCTGGGGATTGAGAGACCCCCATCGGCTGAAGTTGCACATTGTACATTTAAAAAAGTAAAACAGAAAAAGTTAGGTAGGCATAAGTTTGGTTACTAGAAGTCTGTACTTAGTTACCTTTCATAACACGCACCCAGTCTCTAAGTGCAGCATTTTTACTGCATTTCTTCTGTAATGTGTAATGTTTTGTTAGACAGTGAATCGTAAGCATGGTTAGATCTTAGCACAACCACGGTACATGCCTATTGGCTCACTGATGCCGATGATATTTATCCCTTGAGTTATGGAATGATGAGGCTTTATTTCGATACATGTTATGAATATAGGACAAGATGTTGAATATCCCTTATGTCTTCCGCACAATTAAGGTAACCAACTACCACCAGATGTTAGCAGGTGTTAGAGGCCACCAGCGGATGTTGGGAACATAACTTCCCTTAGCACCCTGGCCTCATCTCGTGTTTTTGCCTTGCAATCAATGATACAGGCCGAACTTGAGGGTACGCAAAAGGTATGAGGCATAAGGTAAATCTGACTGGCTACTGGCTTGTATGGCACTACTATGAAAGCCATGTGGGCCGCTCAGTAGATCAGACATCATTACCTCTTTGCAAATCAAAGTTCAGCTCCCGGCTCTTGTGAACTCGGTCTAATCAATTTGTTTGACTCTTCCATCCTCAGTTTACTCGGTGTTGAGATTTCTAGCTTAACTTGACCTGCTTCCAAGATTGATTTAGAATGAAAACTAGTCTGAGGAGGTAAAAACACTACAGCTGCAGTTTTAGTATGAAGAGTAACTTCACTGTGCGTTTAAGCTTGTGGCCTTCACCCTCAGGGTCATCAAACCATTATACCTCAGATAAAGGCCTCTTTATTCTCAGTTTATCCAGTAGAAATTCTGACATTTGCAGCAGTTAAACTGGGATTGACAGATGTTTAACTGAGGAAGTTGTGGCATCTCAGAGAGTTGATCATAGCTTTGATGCTCTTCTTTTGAATATTTAGACATTTATCTGTGAGCACAAACAACTTAATTGTCTTTGCTTATTCAGGATGTTTTTGATGGAATATTGTACATAGGGAAATGAGGATGACCTTGTATCCCCAAGGCATTTCGGGAACCTGACTGTTTGCCTATCCACTAGGATTGCAGCCGACTTTTCTCATGTATTGAACTTGGACTATGAGCCTATGAATTCCGGTGTCAGGGTTATTTTTACAAACATCCTTTGGTCTGTTCAACATATCAACAGACTAGTGCAGAGTGTGAAATGATAATAGATGGTCAGATGAGTGTTGTTGACTGTATAGTGCTAGTTGTGTTGGTACAGTCTGTGTGCACCCAGTGCTGGTTTTGCATGCTGAGTATTTAGACATGCACCATGTCCATTCACTATGCACTGGACTCTGTGTTGTGAAATTTGATCTCATCTAATGGCAGACTGGTGTGTGAGAGCAAGACCAAAACTGGTACCCGTCCCTATCCACCAGTGCTTATTTTCACACCCCTCCAGCTTGAGTGAATTGTACTGTACACTAAATCAGCCAGCACAGGTAGTATGTGAAGTTAGTGCTGTCAACCGTGTGCCTTAAATTTGACCAGTTGTGGAACGAGGTGTTCTGTTGAGCTCTAGAGTTCAGTCAATTATCGTAGGCTTTGGTATCCTGTTGGAAAAACGATTGAACTTTCTGACCAAGTGTGCATCTCGAACATACAAAGAATTTTCCTCTGGTCTCAGTTGCTCTCAAGAGAGTTGATTTCTGGTTTTGCTGGTTTGATGTAGGAGCTTGAACTTGTTTTTTTTGTGCACCAGCTGAACCAAGATTTGTCATTATGATAGGTTCTGGCAAATTAAAAAGAAACCTACTAGCACAATTTACTGCCGAAGCAACAAGTGGAGACAAGGCAGACTTGAAGTCGTAGTCCAAAAAAAATAGAATAATTTAAACTGTGCCAATATGGCAAAATTTCAGTTGTTAGAAGCAGCTTTCTGCCTCCCGCTTTGTATTTAGTGTTTGTTAAGAAAACCAGCTTATAGGTGCATAACTGCCATCAAGTGGACTGGAATCCATAAACTCATCCATCGGCACTCTCAGTCTGGATCCCAATGTTCCTCTTGAGGACTCAAGGCATGAACCCTCACAAACTGACCATACATTGTGTAAGAGGCTGTAAGGGCTCAAAATGTAAACAGGAATGGAACAACATGTTGCTACATACTATGTTACTGTGGCAAGTGTTACAAGTGTGGACATTTTTATTTTATGTTTACCTTCTTTGCGGCCAAGGTACTTGAGCGACTGACTGATTCATATCATGTTCCAGGCTCTTCTTACATAGTGGATGTTTTTTTTTATATGAATAGGATAAGTAACCACCCAAATTCTGCCTGTGAACCAACATAGTGGTGACTGTGGTTATAATTGCATGAAAAACTTTTTATATTTAAAGTTGTTTGTTAATTGTTGTGTTTCCATTGTTACCCACATCACAATGCTATGAACTGTGGGTCTGTGCAGCAGCAATCGATGGATGGAGCTGCGGTGTCAAGGTCTCGCCGATACATGCACTCAACCAATCGCAAGTTAGACTCTGTTGTCAATCTTGATGTTTCCCCTGGTATTATAGCATATAATATAATACAATATTTTATTTTGGCCCATCACATCTGCTGATATGTGTTAGTCTATACAGAAGCCAGCCATCTGGTGGCAATCGAGACACTTTGGCTTCACTTTTGGGGAGCCCTCATGTTGTCCCTCTTTATTTGCAGTATACTATGGTCAAAACAAACACACAAAGTCAAAACAAACTATAATTAAGTAGGTACAAAACTCAAAGTAAAATATATGTCATAAAAATTGAACCAAACACAACAGAGCTAAATCTGTTTGGAGGGTTTGGGATTTTTATTTGGCCCAGTTATCCAGATATATCAGTAACTGTATTTGTATTGTCTGTAAGGAAGTGGATGAGACTGTAATGGTTGGATCAAAAGCTTTTGTGTCCACAGATGTCTTGGTGACAGATTTTAGTAATTTAAACTAGAAGTAATAACATAATATAATGACATTAGTAATAGCCTTTAAAAAATGATACAATTCAAGAAGTAATTTAAAGAGTGACAGCTCAGGAGACAGAAATCCTTCCCTTAAGGGCAGTAAAGGGATATACAGAGATCACCTCACAGGATGTTGGACCAGAAACTGGCTCACTGAGACAAACTGGGTCACAGAAATGGATTCTTGGCCCTGTTTACAGGAGGCAGCATGTGATTAAGATATCACTGTAGTGCTGGGTCAGGCTTTGCCTATCCAGTGTACGGTGTAAAGGTGTGTGTGTGTGTGTGGTTGCATGGTGGGTGGTTAACTGTTGGAGTTTAACAAGTGGCTCTGAATAGTATGTTCTTAAGTAACATTGACTTCTGGGTGTTTTCAGTTTTACTTGTACGTTCCGAGTTACAAACAATAACAAAACAAACGTTTGTGTGCTAGTCAGATCAGAGGCCTGCACTACGAAGCAGGATTTGCGGATATCGGGGGAATTTCAGGGTTTTCAGTCCTACGAAGCTTGTTCACTTCGTATCGGGGTAAATCCCAATGTTAACTTATGCTGAAAGGTTAACCTGCTCCGGAGCAGCTTAAAGGGATAGTTCACCCAAAAATGGAAATTCACTCATTACTCAGCACTATGCCGATGGAGGGGTGGGTGAAGTGTTTGAATCCACAAAACACTTTTGGAATTTCAGGGGTAAACAGCGTTGCAGCCAAATACAATACAATTGAAGTAACTGGCGACCATGTCCTCAAATGTTTGAAAAACTGCCTGTAAGCCCAGACATTCAAATCCTCAGCCCGAAGCCGCGTTCAAGTTGGCGGACACAAGCTTGCGGACACAAGCTTGCGCCTCTATGCTCTCGCCCAAGGGGCACGTGACGACATCCATGAGGTCAAAAACATATTGTAACTGACCAGCTTCCTGTGGCCGCTTAGCCTGATTGCGATTGTTGGGTTGAGTTCACCCGGATATCGGAAAGATATCCTGGGTATGTTGAACTTGTTTCGTAGTACAGGCCCCAGGTTTCCTATGATGACATTGGCACTTTGTTCAGGATCTATCCGGTGTCAAAATGCCCATCCATCACACAGGTGTGTCCCCTGCGTGTGTGTGCATGTGTGATGACCGCCTATGTGTTTGCAATGGGTCACATCTGGCCTGGTGTTATAAGTTACTGGATAAATGAGCATTCAATAGATCTTTCTTTGCATTTTAAAGATGTTCTCTCTATCTCTATATCTCTCTGTCTCTGTCTCTGTGTGTGTGTGTGTGTGTGTGTGTCTGTGTGTCTGTGTGTCTGTGTCGTATTTGTAAGCAAGGATTTTGGTGCATATTCAAGTGTTTGTCTTGTAAAAACAAAAAAATGTAAAGCTTCTGTATGCTTACCCAACTTGTGTGTGAGATTGTTTGCGCTTGTGGGGTTTTGTAACCGTGTTTAATAATGATGACAAAACATGTTACTTAACCATTTCATAACTTGAACCCGGAGGCACATGTTCAGCTCCATGTGAAGTGATATAATGTGCATCACACAGGGAAGACAGGCTTTCTCAGCAATCCTGTAAGGAACATTTCTTTGGGATATTTGAAGAGGTGAGTAGTAGTTGTTGGTGGTAGTAGTGTTATATTTACTCTGTTAGATTTATTTGAATAGTTGTTTCAATAAATTGTACTTCTGAGATTAGTTGTTTTGCAGAATACTTTTTACTCCTTCTCAGTTACATTAAGGGTGAAAACATTTTTTTTTTACATTGGGCCACACACTTCTCGCTACTTTTCCATGTCTATGATTTATTGAGCTTATTATCTTCTGGTCCTGAGATAACACAAAAGATCTTATTAAAACAAAACCTTGTTAAAACAGCAGAAAGAAAGTTTATGAATCCTGTTTCCGGTATAACTCTGGAAACGCTGTAAATTGACTGCCGTGTGCCGCTCACACACTAAAGTCTATTGTTCTGTTAAAACTGGCTTAGCTGCTTTTCACCTTCAATGAGACCTTGCATCTACAATGTGACCTTGCTGCACATTGAAAACCTTGTTCAAGGTCTGGGTTCTTGATTTCCACCTTCTCCTTTCTCTCGTATCAGCTGAGTCTGTGAGGAGCCTTCATATCGCTCCTCAGCAGTGTCTCCTTATCTCTCTGAGACCTCGCATTTATTTTGTCTGTCCTGTCCCCTGTTATACCAACACACACGAGACAAACACAAATTATCCTGTACTGTGTAAATGTGTTTGGGTGGTAGGAGTGATTATGTTTTTGAAAGTGTGATGTAATGCTGAGAATTAGCAGTTAGACAATCACTTGATTAACTGATTTTACACTAATCTCGCAGTATGCAACTATTAAATAGTTTCAGTCACTTTTTAATGTATTCTAAAAAGATATTTAAAAAAATAACCCCCAGTTTATCAAATGTGAACATTTGACAGTTGTCTTATAAGTGTCTTTAGCTGCTTTCAGACATGCACTGAACTTCGGTGAACCTGCGGACATTATCCCGATGGGCTGTGTGTGTGTGTGTGAATGCAAATGTCAAAGTGAGATTATCCAGACTTTCTGCAGGCTTTGCAGAAAAAGCACTACCATACATAGAAAACACAGATGATGATGTCAAGAGAGCTATTGGTTGATGTGCTGTAAACAACATGTAATGTCCGCAGCCGAATTGATGCGTTGCTGCCTGCCTCTGCCTGCTGCAACACCACTCACCTGAACGCTCCAGCGAGTTCTGTGTTGTCGTGAACGTGTCTGAATGGGGATTCCCCTGCTACCTTGTGTTAATGCTTGAAAACTGCTTTTGGGTTTTTAAACTGTCAGACAAAATAAGAATTAACTTTTTTTATTTTTTGGGAGTCTTCTTTTCCAAAGAAACTGAATTGTTGCAGTTATAAACTTGATTAGTCTGTTGCCCCCAAAAAAATTGGCTATTTTGAAATTTGTTTAGTTGTTCAATGTTATCGACTCGCACGCACGTACGCATACATACACTCATGTCAGCCCCTTTAGCTTGGAAAGTTTGTACGTGATTCTTCAACATCAGATCAGGGTCATTGTGTCTGTGAGTAAGACGTCGTCGACTGAAGACGCAACAGAGATGTACCCAGGACCTGTGGTCAGGAAAATAATATTGATAGGGCATTTTTAGAAAAATTACTTAAATATTCACGTGTTCTTTTCAGGGATCAAAATTATAAACGGGACAAATTCTGTCATGCAAACATTTTAAGTCACCGTTCATTTTTGGGACATTGAAAGTGATAAAGTTTTGCGAATTTTTACATTTTTAAACTTAGCATATTGCACAGCTCCAACCTGTTTTTAAAGTGTAATTATAGTACCATCACAACATTTTCTCTGTGATGACTCACTTTTAAAGTAACCGAGGAACTTTGTTTGCTGTAAAAACACTTTTTGAGTCAGATTACATATGTTTAACTGTCTATTACGAAACTGCTAAGGGGCTAAGGGAAGGTAATCTGTCTCCACAGTTGCTGTACAAGCAAGTAAAATTGGTTGCCCCACTGCGAGCAACAGCAGGAATGTGCCTCAGGCAGGCTTAAAAGATTTCAACAGCTTTAAGCAACATTGAATACCTTTTACTTTCTATGCTGGACTTGATGAAAAAATAATGCCTGTGGGTGGGGAAACGACCTATAAGAAAAGCATATTACTTTTGTATTGTATCTCACTTTTAACGCCCAGTCATGTGCCTTGGGTGATATGCTGTGTGAGTAGGTGTTGCTTTGAGAAAGGGATAGAAATACAGTTCCCCTGCTCTAAATGTTAATGTTTTCCCTGCTGCTTTGGTTTCTTTAACTGAGAAATGTGTTTACATAGCACAGCATGGGAGTCGTCCTGCTGCTGAACTGAAAAGCACAAAAATATTTGTATTAAATAAGGCAACTGCTCAGTGCAAGCTCATTTTTATCTGGAAGGAAATGTCCCAAAGTATAAGGACACTCATTAGTCATGTGTGTTTTGGATAAGGGGGACGATCCAGGGCTCAGTTCTTTCTTTAACATTGCGAGATCTGCAACATTTTCATTGATTTGTCAAAAATAATTCATGGATCTTGACACAAAATCTGGCATATTTATGCTACTTGCTGCAATAAAATTATATGTAATTGAATATGGATGAAAATAAAGTTCAGATACAATTAGTACTGGAATCATTCCTGTGATGGAAATCTTGTGAGGTTCTGGAGACCCAGATGTCATAAGCGGAGCTTTTCTTTTAGCTCGGTGCATTGGGGAGAAGATAGATGTGCAATACAAGTTGATGCGGTGTATTAATGCCATCCAGTTGATGGGTTGGTCCTGCTTGTAGGGAGTATTTAAAAAAAACAAAAAAAAACATCAATACATGGGTGAGGATTCTTGGGTGCCTAGAAGCAATACTCATAGGTCAAGCTGTATCACAAATCTCAAGTGTGGACAGGTCCTGGGTTATGACTAGACTGGATTCTCTCTCCATGATATGAATGACCTTTGTTGTCCTGCCAACTACCTTTGGGAACTGGGGTAGCTGGATCCTAAGGCTATTCTTGTGACAGTTAATTCAATTTTGTATTATGTGGCCTGCCTAATATGAACTGCAGCAGAAAGATTTAATTTACAACTGCCACTTTTTCTCTAGTTTTTATGTGCGGGGCTGCCTGTGAACCTGTGTTCAGTTTCAGCCTTGTGTTGTAACCATTCCACCTGTTTGTGATCAACAGAAGAAAAAGCTGAACAATAAGAATCCAGCCTAAGTCGCTCACCCAACCCACAGAGCTGCTCAAGCATAATTGAGTTGCAAAAGCAGAATAACTCGCACAGGTGCGTCTGTCTTTTGTAAGTTGTGTAAAGAATGTTTTGCAAAGAGCTATATCTGTGTGACTATTGATTGTTATTGGCACTGACGGCTGCCACAGAAATCTGGTGCTTGACTTGTGGGAAAAATGTGATGGGCTCTGTAGTGTCTTCACATTTCTTTTCCAACCATGCACCTCACCAGGTGATTTTTGTTACATGGTTCCTCTTTTCAGTGTGAAGGTGCTCAGATGGGCTAAACCCCAACTCTGCTTCTGAAAGTCCCTTCTAAAGTCGGTGTGCAATCACAGATGCTGAAACCAAGATAGAGGACATGACCTGTGTTCAGACTGAGAAGCTAAAACCAGTTCTGTGCAGTAGAGCTTGACCAGTTTATCATATTGACTGATGATATCAGTCAATGTGAGCCTTTCACTGACATCAGTCTTCAGCATCAGTGTTTTTGTTTGCTGATATGCGCTGATATAAAAACTTGCATATACTACAGAACGAATAATGCAGAAAAGATGTGCCTCTGTTGATTTTGTGTAACAAATATACATCATTGGCAAATTTTACATGTCAGCATTTTAAAAATGTTTTATTTTCAAAAATCAGTCAGCCTCTACAGTGTAGTCCCAACTGAGCAATGAGCAGATTCAGAAAGGGCCTTAATATCTCTTAGGAACTTACTGTTCTCACTCACTTCACTGACAGTGCAGATCAATCATAAATCTTTGATTAAAAAGTAACAATAGCAATAAACAAAATTTAACTTCACCTTCACCAGACTGAAGATTGACCTTAAAGTGCTTCACTAACATTTCTCAGAAAATACACACCTTTTCGATTCTTGAAATGTTACAAATCACATTCAAACAACAAAATGAAATGCAACAATACAAGGAAATGTCTTAAGTAAACCTGGTTCAAAGGGTTTGATGATAAACCCAACCCTTAACTTCAGCCAGATTGCTGTCTGTTCATCAAGTGCGGTGATGTGTGATGATGACCAAAGGCGGATATTTAAAAGTTACTGCATAAAGGTGGTAAACAATTAAAAGCCTTGTTAACCAACAATTTATAATTTAAAAAGCACGAGTGCTTAACTGTCCCAACTTTTTCCAACCTTCAATCCAAAATCCAAAGATATTCAGTATATCATCATATGACAAAGCACATTTAAGAAGCTGGTACCAGCAAACATTTTGGACTTTCGCTTAAAACCTACAAAAACGATTTATTCAATTTATCCAAATTATTTTAGATACATTTTAATGTCTTTTTGTTGTTGCAGCTCTGCTTCATATTTGCACTGTGACAGCCTGTGACTGGGCTGTTGAGACTAATTCTGTTATCTCCATTCACTTCTGCTCCACTGACAGGAAGTTGACCAATGTAAACACGACCTTGCAAGTGTTGTACAATCTCCCCCTCACTCGCCTCTCATGGTGAAATCTGAACCCCTCACGTGTGCCCTGTCATGCAAAGTGTCGCCTACTGTCAGACAAGAGCAGAGCTGCTGACGTACTTTACATCATTTCACCGTCTTTACTCTGATTTATTTCTTATTTTAAATTGTTTAACAACAGTTAAGAAATTACTGTATGGTTGATGGGTTGAACTGTTCATGAAATAATGCAGCACGTGCATGGCTTTATATCTGTTTTGCATATTATTATAGGTAAATTGATGATGCCGTGTATCCATGGAAATGAACAGATTTTTAGCAGCAGGAACCAGGAAGTCCCTTTGTTTTGTGTTTAATACAATCATAGATGATGGTTGAACAAATGGCTCCAAGCAAACTTGTATTCAAGGGCAGTTAATATCTAATTTTCAATGATGGCAGTAGTGTCTTTTCATTATTGTAAAATGGTATGATTTTTAACTGTTTACCATTTTAGTGATGACGCACAGGAGAGTTCTGAGTTTTTTATATCTGATATTCCAACCTTTTTTAAATTGTGGCATTTTAAAAAGAAATGATAAAAATACTTTAGGTTTCAGTTTTGCTGCTGAGTGTGTGAGCGAGCAAGTCGCTGTGATGACACAGACGCATTAGATCAGTGTCAACCATTGGCAATATTTACTCTAGTCATATTTATAGCATCTACATTTTTAAGTACCTTTACAAACACAGGTTATGACTTGACTGTTTTAAGGAATGATGAACAGCATAAATAATAGGGATTTGAGTTGGTACTCTGAGTTCTCTAATGCACAACTTGGTTTTATTTTGTGCATCATGAGATGCATTGTCACATTTTAGAGATTATTTTTGTAAATTGTTATGTTTTTAACGTCTATCTCAGTAAATAAACAAACAGACACGGGTGTTAACAAACTCCTTAGCGGACGTAAAGAAGAAGTTGCCTCGGCTCTAAGAAATGTTTATTTTTTTTACTTTTTTCATTAAACAAGTAATCAAGAATATACTTGACAGGTTAATTGATAATGAGAATAAACGGCTGACTAACAGTTGGAGGGGATGCACACACACAAATTTAGCATTCGAGAGGAAACCGCCAACACAAACATCTGGTGCGAAGCCACTGCACAACCAGTCTGCACAGGATCCACAGATCGTGTTATAATGGTTAACTCTGGACACCAGACTGTTTATTCTGGGACTAGTTCAAATGAACATCGCATTTGTCTTTGTTTCTACCCACTCTTGTTTTTATGTCTATTTATTGTGTTTGAGAGTTCAGATTGTCTCTTACATAATCACATGAACTTAGTTTCAGTTCTCGTCTCCTGTTCCAGTTCCCTATGATCCCCGTGTACGTGCATGTGTTGACGGTCTCCCAGTCAACGCCAACGGACAGGAAAAACAGGGAGGAGATGAGTGTTTCTGTCTCTTTGGCAACAGTGGAAAATTGCATTCGAGGATGTCATCCTGCAGAAGTATGGCTCTGCTAGTGTTAGCACATGCCTCATCAGACCTTAAGTCACCCAGAGGCTGCTGGGATACACTCTGTCACAATCCATCTCACAACTGACTCACAGCACCGAGGGCGCCACAGGCTGGACAATGTTCAGGTCAATGATTCACTGCAGCCGTATCCACCAGTTGGACATGTGGCATTTTCTTTCAGGATGATTCTAGTTTTATTATGTGTAGAGCTGCAACGTTGAGGTATTTTGAAGTACAATATAAAGATGAATAGCCACTGTTTACAACCTTTCAAGTCTATAAAGATTTACAGTTTTTCTCTGTTTATATATCATGGTGGACTTAATATCTTTGAGCTTTGGACCAGAGTTCACATAAATTCAGACATTTGAAGATGTCAACAAGGAATCTGGGAACACGTGACAGGCATTTTCCCATATTTTTGGATTTAATATGATTATCAGGAAAATCAAATGTTTGGTCTGTGCAAATGGTTTAATGAAAATAATCAGTTAGCTGCCCTAATTGTCTTATTTTTGTAGTTTGATCATATTTATGACAACATTGTATGTGCAATCATTTTAATCATTTGGAAACAATATTGGTAAAAAAGATAAATATTTAAATATGCAGCCAATTCAACAGGTTGTAAACAACTCCACATTTTAACATACAATACATTCAAGATTGTGAAGAAATTCACAATTCAGGTAACTGATTGTGATTATGTGCATCAAGTTCCTCCAACTAAACTCCACACTCCAGAAATACTTATTAAAAGCTTTCTTACAAATCGTGTGTTATTGTGGTTATCACCAGTGACCAGCTTCTTTTTTTTTATTCCTACAGTTGCACAGACCCTCTATAGGTCACACTAATAACTTTTGCCTGTGATTAAATGCTGTCTGTCAAATTAACTTATGTCTCACCTCCCTCCTCCTCCTTTACCCTTCTACCTCACTCCTCCCCATCTCTTCCTCTCTTTCTACTTCTTCTTCTACCTCCTCCTTTCCCTCTCTCTTGCCCCTTCCACACAGATGCTCCCAGCCGCCCAGCTTGACAAGAGTGATGGGATGTGTCAACTAGGTATTACAGCTATCCCAACATTTTACACTGCAAGCACGGAGTCCTTGCTAGTCCTGTCCAGCTGTAATGAGTAAAAACGCTCATGATCGGCCTTTTTAATCACTAAGTGTGACCACACTAACGAGGCACACTGACTTGTCTTTTACCCAAAACAAAAAAATAATCATTGGTCCATTTCTCTGTCAGCCCGATATCGCACATCTACTTTTTTTGGACTGTCGCCATGATGCTTTTCAGCAATGACACATAACTGCTACTTGGGTGTTTCACTCAGCCTGGCTGTGACTTGACAGGCATGCAGCCTAAATGGACCACACTGAAGGACATGCCCATTATTTTATCACAGAAAAATATATTGTACGATTTTTGTATTTCTTGGCCTTAATTGCACACGTTCTTGAAGAATAGCTTATATCTCTGACCGACTCCTAAACATGCGTGTGATCACTTGAGAGTTGCTCTTAAAATTGACTTTGCTGAGTGCAGTTATATTGCTCATGCTCGGTGAAGAACTTCTTTTACTCAATACCTAACTATATATATATTTTAGTATAGCTTTTATGAAGGAACATTTTTCTCAGCACTTTCAGTTCAGAGAAATGCAGAGACATTTAATCTGCTCACAGCTTGTTGTGTCTCTATGTTGAACTTTGAAAGGACCTCGATGCCAGTTGAGATCTTGGCAACTATTCCATTTCTCATATTTTTGATTCTAATACATTTGGTGAGTGACTTCTAATCACAAAGTGAATAAAATGCACCGACTGTTCCAATAGGTTTTTACAGTGTCGGCTAAAAGTCAGGTATGGAGCAACATGGTGCAAATTCCTCATTTCACAAAAACACGAGGACCACGTCTGGAGAGCTGTCAATCATTGGTCTGCTTCTTTCCTCATCTTTTCACTCTGATCACTTGTTCCTCTTTCAAAAATCACGTTTTGCTTTGTGCGTTATTTCTGAATTAAAATGATTATTAATAATTGGTGTAGGTCTGCAATTATCAGTTATTTTGCGATTACTTTCTTGATTAATCTGTCAATTGTTTGGCCTGTGAAATGTCAGAAACTAGTGAGAAAATTATAATATTTAAATAACGATGCGATGACTTCAGATTCATAGTTTTGTCTGAAAACCCAAATATGCAGAGTTTACTAAGAAAATGAACAAATAATTTCAACTAAGGGGAAGAACCAGTCAAATATTTGCAGTTGTCCTTAAAAACTGGCTTTGTTAATTATTAATAGATTATCAATATTTGATCAAATTTAGATAATCCCCTGGTCAAGTTTCCAGAGACAAACCAGGTGTCTTTAAAATTGCCTTCTTAACCTACAGCAGGCAAAAAAGGAACTGAAACCTTTTTGATATGAAACAATCTTTGCATTTGTAAATGTGTAAGCAGCTAAATAACTTCTCTATTTGCTTGATAAATGATAAATGTCAGTTAACAATTCTTATGGTCTAAAAAAAAACACACAAAACAAATGATACACCTGAGATAAGTTTCTCATCAACAAGAAGTACGGCCTGGCAGCCTCAGGCTCTCTGATGAGATGAGATCGTCATAGTGAAGACAGGATATTAGAACCTTTAGTGTCATAAATGGAGATATTGATCTCTCTGTTTATCTTTCCTATGTCTCCAAGCAGATGACGCAGTCCTGGACGATGTAATCGGACTGAATACTTCATCTGCATTGTTAACACCAGAGCGTGATCGAGGCGGGACAAAGATAGAGGAGGACGACAACGACATTGAATACACAAGGATGGGCGTGGGGAAAAACACCACCTCCAAGACGATGGACAGCAGCAGTGAGGGAGGAAAATATGAAGAGGAGGGAAAACATGGCGCTGATTTCTACCCTATTCCGGTACATGACTCTATTTATGGGCCTTTTTCATTGTTGTAAACCGTTTTCCCACAGACACATCATGAATGTGCCTAACGCTCATAATGAACACATGACAGACAGTTTTTGGTCAACGTGCATGAAAACACATAATTACTGTTCTGTTCCTTCACCTCCTCCAGTCTCTCTTTCTTTGACTCGCACACACAAGCTGTCTTCTTCATGGCCGGTTGCTGTCTGCTGCTGCGGTTCTGTCCATTCATTTCCTTTGTTTGTCCGCTTGGCTCCATACCAGTGCTTCTTGTAGGTCTAGTTTTTCCATAAATCCACTGGTGGATATTAGCTAGGTACGATTTATTTAGGTTATGTATTTAAGCACTACACAGAGATACTTGGGCATGTCCTGAACCACTTCAGCATTCCAATCCTCACCTGCGGTCATGGATTGTTGGTAGTGATCAAAACCGATAACAGTGAAGATGAGGGTGAATGTCAAACTGACGATTTGACATAGACACCCGCATCACACTGACTGGTCAGCTGTGTGAAGGTGGGAGAGGAGCCAAGGATTGTGCTGCTTTTTTACATTTCACAGAATTATTTGTGGCCTTTTTCATTCAACAACCGACAACACTATGAGCGTCTCAATGGAGAGGCTGTCTGATGATTCATATTAAAACGATGTCACACCTCCCCCTTTTCACTCCATCCTCCAACGTGGCAGTTTTAGAACAGCTACTAACACTTGATTTCAGACAGCACATCTTATTTTGCTGCATGCTACTACATTAAAGTACAGTACTTTGTACTCCACAACATTTATTTATACTTTGATAATAATGGTCCTGATCTCTGTGAAAGGAAATACTCACTTTCTAATAAAACACCCAACTCTCTTTTTTGTTTTCCAGCTGAGCAGTGGTTTAGTGTCACTGCTCTCAACAGTGTCGGAGGCAAACTGCAGTTTTCAACTCAGCGCTTTAATGAACCCACTGTGTGACACCTGCCCATTGTCCAAGTTAGCAGCCAGCTGATAAACACAGTGGAGCATTTAATAGTTAGAAGTTAGTGGAGATCAGAACGGAACTAAAAAGCATCTGCTGTCCATAAACATGGCTCCAAGTAAATGCTACTGGTCCCATATCTGTTCCATGTGCTAACAAACCACTACTGCTACAACATGTCTGCTTCATAAGTTGGTGTTTTATTTACAGATTGTTTCCAAAACCCCCATGTGCCCAAAAAGTCACTTAATGCCAGTTTAAATAGAGTAACTGAACACTGCTTCCACGACGGCATTAAACTTCCCACAGGGCTATGACATTGACCCTAAAGGCTGCGAGGTTCCTTTTGTAAACTAAGATGATCCCAATCCACTTTGTTAAAACAATCACAAGGCGTCGTCAACGTCGTTTTCTGAAGCTGTTTAGAGGAACACAAAGGGCAGAAAATATGATAGGAGCTTCAATTTCCTTTGTCTTTATTATGTCCCAGTGAAGCATTGTGAACAGATCGTCCAACAATAGAGACTTTCAACCCTATCATCCCTTTTACATCTATACAGCCTGCTTCTCAGTATTTTTGTAGATGCAGCAGACTTGTTTGAATGCGCTGACGTGTTTTTCCTCACATGTGAACACATCTGTCCTTTACCTAAGGTTTTTATCAGATAGTCACAAGACTCTGCAGTAAAAACTGGGCTGTAAAAATCACTTCAACAGCACGGTAATTAGACATGTTGCAGTGTCTGAGTTTCTGTGGATCTTGACTCAAATAAGCTTCTTTAAATGTAATTTAAAATTAGTTAGTTATTTGTCAGATTCTATTCGTTATGTTTTTATGAACTTCCCTTTGTTGATTGGCTATACATGACATGTACATTTGAGACTCCCATACATACTCAGACACTTGTAATTCAGCAAGTTCGCATACTCATATTTTGAACCTTACATATGTGGGTTTCTTTTTTCTCTGCAAACTAATTAATATTCTCCTGTATATATGTATTTATGTGTAGGCCTATTAAATGTCTAAATTACATGTGATTGTGTGTTTAGGTGGTGGTCAACGGAGTTGGTGGTGCAAGTGGAGACCAGGATACTGAGAATACAGAGCTGATGGCGATATACAGTAAAGATAATCAGGCCGCAGAAAAGGTAAGACGAGAGAAAACATGCAGAAATTAAGCATAATCCTTGTAATAATAATACTAATCATCCAAAGTGCCTGTTAACTCCCGTATAAGTCTCACTTTAAGCAGACTGACAAATCGTCATATGAGTCAGAATGCTTACTCACACAGTAACGGGCTTTGTGCTGCACCCTGTAATTTAGTTCATCCACAGTCAGCATCACCGTTTGAATGACTTGACATTTCTTCCCTTGACTTTCCCTTACGCCACAAAGACACACTCCCTCCCTCTTTGTTGGACTGTGTTGTGGTCCAAACTTGTCTCTTTGTTCTGATGGTCTGCCTGAGCGTGATTTAGCGTGAAGCTGGTTTTCCGAGTCAGTCTTGAGCAGAACTGAGTTTGAAACTATCGGCTCAAAGCGGTAACTTCAGTTCATGTCTCCTTAGAAAGAGACGTTCTCTAAGCTCGTCATCCTAATGATTTTGTCTTGAAGAGTGTGAGGCACATCGGAGGGGTTAAAATTTTACATCTTTTTAAATATCTACAGTTCCTTTTTGTATGTTGTAAAACCTCTTCACAAGCCTGAAGGCATACTCGCCTCACCTGCATATTCAACTGTCAGTCATGTCAGTCTACCTTTTGGTTTTATAAATGGTGTCATGGGGCAGATTAAATTGTCGAGTTATTCCTGGCTCAACAAACAATCTTGATGTAATCTTCCCTTTATTGCGAACTTTCCTCACAGTGACTGTGCGTTTTGTTTTTGCTGAGAGAATGAAGTCATGTGCTTCACTTCACACTTCCTTGTCTCCCTTTCACTGCCTTATTTTTTTATGACTCTGTTTTCATTCAGCCTTCCTCTTATCTGCTCAGGACAGGCTGTTCTCATGTTAACATTTGACATGATTTGGTGTCATGACGATTGCTGTGTTGTACTTATGTATAAGTAAAATCTTCCAGGATACATTTTGACCCTTTCCATAAAGTAAAGTCCACAGGAAAACGTAAACATGTCAGGAAAGATATGAAATATCTTTCTCTGTATGTGTAGAGCTCGATGTCTGAGACGCTGGACAGCACAGACAGTATTGACGCAAGGAGGATGGATATGATCTATACCATTGAAGACACCCCACCCTGGTACCTGTGTGTGTTCCTGGGCATGCAGGTAAAGCTTCAGACTGATTTATTGTGAAATTGCAAAATGTAACACTGAGTATAGTCCCCTTTTAACTTGTAGTACAATATTAGGGGGTAAAAAAGGCATCTTCAGAAATTTCAGTGCACATCTGGATATAGTGTAGAATATTGTGTTTTAATGCCATTATCCTGAAAATAATCTTATCAACAATGATAAAAACAATCAAATGAAGTCAACCACGCTCAGTCTCTCTTCATACCCTAACTACCAATCAACCTAATGGATCCACACCACACCTGCACAAAACTTCCTGGAAATTGTTTTGGTAGTTTTTAAGTAATCCTGCAGACAGACTCACTGACTGACAGACAGATTAACAGACAGACAAATGGCAAAGAAAACAACCTCCTTGGCGTAGGTAATTAATAATTCAAGTAACCACAAGTGGTTTACTCAGGGGAAGACTGGTCAAAAGTTAACAAGAATTAAAGAACTGGAAACAAGAATGTAGTGTGCCAGGCCTTTATTCATTTTGCTTGTGTGTAGTAGGGTTCTCATGATTTGTTAAGCTCATAACCTACCCTGCAAAATTGTACGGTGATGTAACATCTTAAAATGTTGTTATGGATTTTGCTCTGCAGAGTTTACAGTCTAAGTCAAACAAAAGACACCCACTCTGATTCTGGCTTCTTATCCTTGCAGCACTACTTGACGTGTTTCAGTGGGACGATCGCGGTGCCGTTCCTCCTTGCTGAGGCGATGTGCGTTGGATTCGATCAGTGGGCCACCAGTCAGCTCATAGGGACCATCTTCTTCTGTGTGGGGATCACCACCCTGCTACAGACCACACTGGGCTGCAGGTACACACACAAATACTTATGAATAATGAGTATTGACTGTGAATAAGGCATCAAATTTTATTCTATGTAGTATTAAAAACATCCTATATTTTACTTGTTGAAAACTGCTGAGGTTTTTTTAATCGCTCACTTTCGTCCACTTTCTGTCTCTTGGCATTGAGCGTCACTTCAAGACAAGAACCATTGCTCTGCATGTCATTCTGGAGAGGGGTCTGTGGGCGTGTAGATGTATAGGTGTGTGTTAGGACACACACTGCGCACACACACTCACTCCGCATTTCATTTTTCTCTCTCTCACTCTAAACTGATGTCTCTGACTCGCTTTAGTTAAAACGTTGATTTTTTTTTTCTTTTAAATGACGCCACAATTTCAACACTGATCCCAACATAATAATCAATACTTTTCTTAAAATGGTTAAATCTTTCTTCAAAGCTCACGTGCATTAATCAGCTCGCTCTTTTACTTTCACGCTGACACACGCGCACAAAAACAGTTTCATCAGACACATGAACTCAGACTGAAGTTTTTTAAGGTCCAAACATGTATGAAAACAGCCCAAATCATCACTGTTAGTGGACTTAGTGGAGCTGTGCATGACTCCCTGGTTGTCTGCCCCGGACTTGGTGGCGTTGTGCGCCTTCTACCTCCGTTGTCCCTGCATTTGTTTATCGCAGGTCATATCATCATCGCAACATTTAACAATTTAACATAAATATGTTTTGAAAGTAGCTGACCGTTAAAAGAAGCGAGCTTATATAATATCCCTGACTTTTTGAGATTTTTACTCTAACAGTCTTGTATGTATGTTTTCTATAAGATCATGAGTTGAAAATAAAATAAGTGGTTTTGTTCATGGCTGCAGTTTTCCTATGTAGTTGAAACCTACTTGTTGTATTTGTTAGGACCCAAAATTCAAAAGTAGAGGATAGTTTCTGATTTAAGTCAATAGAGCGGTAGCTAAATAAATTCCAGAAACTAGTGACACGGGGCATCATTCCAGTGCATGCTGTTAGAGTGAGCTTCTTGTGGTCCAACTATTGCATCATTTCTGGGCAAGCAGTGTGTATTAGTTTGAAGCTATAATTGATTAAACGCAGATTTGTCAGATATGTCAGCAGTACCTCATTTGACCTTGTTTCTCAAACACTTATTACATTCTGTCAATCTAAGACCTGTATTTTCACCTCATGTCACCCTGCTGCTGGTCAAACTCACCTCCTCCTCCTCATGCTCTTTTTTTTTTTCCTCTGTCCTCACTCCACTTCGAGCTGTGCAGTCTTACTCGCATTCCTTTAGCCGTTTGATTTTATTGGTTGCATATATTGTGATCGTGTGTGTGTGTGATTCGTAACCAGTGTTTCACCTGCTTTATCAGTTTTATCCCCCCCCCCTCATTAAACAACTGACCTGAAACATTACCTGTTGTCATAAATATTATCCAAACTATCGCAATTATGTTTTGATAAAACACAGATCATGTTGTCATTGGGTATTATTTAGATTTATATTGAATTTAAGAGGAGCAGTTCAGTGTGACAAACTCTATTTTAGAAATAAACCTAATCTTTCCATCGACAAACCCAGAAACACATAATCCCTTGCTGTTCTTTTTGACATAACGCTCTTGACTCATGCCTCAAGGAAAACTGGGTTCAGTGCTGGTTATCACGGCTGGTTTAAAAACAACAAAAAAGGGAGGAAAATGGTTTCAAGAGTTTTCCATAAAAAAGGGAACTTTTGGGAGATTATTGGGCTAAAATGTGAAAAGTGTTGCAACAACAGCCAGATGTCCTCACTTATAGTTTGTAATACAGACAGTCATAATGTAACTCAGCCATATCTGTCATTAGCATGGTAAAAACACTTCTTCAATCCCCACACATAATCCAGGAAGTGAAATATGTCGGCAGGATGAGCTGTATTTATTTCTCCTTTTAACTGACTTCAGTGTAAGCTATAATGGGGAAGAAATCAACTATATTTGCAGAGAGTTCAATTAGATAAACTTCGGTTTTCATCTGAGCTTTAATGGAGACATGGTAGTAAAAGATGGACCTTTTTAAATTACAATGGTTTAATCTTGACAGATCATCTTTATTTAACAAATTTTGATGTTTAAAGTCTCATATTAACTTCAGATAAACCTCTGAATATTTCTTAATGAAACAATGACCGTGAATGACTTAGTCCTTTGAGGAAGTTTATCAGGAAGGGAATGTTTAATGGCCGGTATGAACAGGAAGAACAGCTGCAGCAGGAAGAAAAATTAATAATTTATTTTCATACAGACAGCTGATCCTTGTTCTAAGACTAGTTTTGCCTGGTGAATAACAAGAAGACACAATCCTTTTTTTAATGTTGTGCAGGTAGAGGTTTTGTATATTCAGCAGGGCAATAAAAATCAGGTCACTAGTGGTTATTCTGATATTCTGACCCCGACACTCACATGTGACATCTGGATGCAAAACACTGATTCATTTGGAAATAAACTTTGAACTATGTTGAGGAGGTGGTGAAATGTGGTGAGGAGCATATACAGGAACCAACAGTAGTGGAGAGATGGAGGGAGGGGGATAAACATTGAGCAGTTTCGTGAGTCAGGTTTTTTCCAGGAAAAGTTGAGTGTGCATGTATTCGTCATGTTTGTCCTGTTTGTTTGTGCAGCTGATACCTGCAGACGAAACTTAAAGTTAACATAACAAACTCTTTTACAATTCCTTATTTTTTATATATATATATTTTTTATTATTATTCCAAGGCTTTATTGAAATTACGATACACTGCTAAAGTGTCTGGCACCAAAACATAAAAGGATTCTTCCAAAAACAATGATATTCATTTTTTTATTTATTAACTTAATACCGGGTGCATAAAAACCTAACTAAAATCAGTATTCATTGAGTTAGTAAAAAAAAGTCCTCATGGTAGCGTGACGATAATAATCATCTAAAGTGCCAAAACTTTTCAAAGAACTGAAGTTGCCGTGTAAAAGTGCCCGGCTCTACCTGAGCTTAACTTTCATCTTTTATTGTATCTCAGCAGAAGTGTTTTATGAAGGTGATATAACAGAGGACTGTTTCCTGCTTAGATTATTTTATGTGTACAAAGATTTAAACCACTTATCTGTGTGACTGAGATACATACATTTACTGCCTAAATTCTTTAAACGTGAGATAACCACGCGTTCCTAGAGTATCTTTTCTGTAAATATTTAACTTTTTAAAGCAGATGTATAAGCAAAGGAAATTACACACAGTATTTAGGTGACTAATGAACGCATCATAATCTCATAACCACAGATTTCTTTAGAATTTTCTAAAATCGTTTGATGTATGTACGCTCGAAATTCACTGTAGGTATAAATGCTCACTTCCTTAATATGAATAAATGTCCTCCCTCCCTTTTTTTAAAGCTGATTACATCCATTTCATTTCCTCCAATCTGACGTCATTACAGTCAATTTATTCAGTTGGAGCTATGATCAGATCATATCATATTTCTCTACTGTCATTACTCCTTGTCACGGTTGTAATTTGCAGATCAGCCACTCTGTAGAGCATAGCTGACCGTTATCTAATTTATCAAATTTGTTATTAATGAGTGATCATAAAATGGTGAGATTGGCTGGTTTGAAGTGAAAAGAAGAAAACGGGAGAAGCAGGGAAATCCTTGACCTGTATTTGACCGATAAAAGACCTGCAGGATTCTGCACTTCACACAATGATATGAAGATAGATGGGAACATTTTCTAGTAAAAAAAACTGTGCTGACCCCTGGTGGTCCTACACAGAAAATCCCTTTTTATTGCTGCTTAATTCTTACTCCCTCTGTTGTGCATTTGATTGGTTATTGAGGCTTGATAAACGTCATGTCTAACGATGCTTTCCTTGTGTTTAGGTTGCCTTTGTTCCAAGCCAGCGCTTTTGCCTTCCTCGCACCAGCCAGAGCCATCCTGTCGCTGGACAAGTGGAAGTGTAACAGTACAGGTGACTCCTCTTTGCTTCACTCTCACAGACATCCACATCTGTTATAACAAAGTTATGGAAACTGGGGATTGCTTACGATTTTATCCCCTTCTCCAAATGCATGGTATCAAAGATTATATTGCAGGGATGGGATGAGTAAGATTATTCTCATATAAAGGACAAGAGTTATGATTCACAGGTCATGTTCTTATTTTCTAACCTCTTGCCCTTTTTTACCACTAGATGTTCCCGTGTTTAACAGCACAGAGCTCCTCAACACAGAGGAAATCTGGCACCCCAGGATACGAGAGGTGAGACAACAAAGGACAAATGAACTCAGCCATGCTAAAGTAGTATACTAAGTTAGTATTGTATATTTGCAAAAATGATAATGAAATATGCCATATTAAAAGTATATATTGGCATAAAACAAATTTGCCCTTTAATGAGGTGTTGCATAATATATATATACGCACACAAACCGGAGTCGAACAGATCCTTTTCAAGATAACAGTCATTGTCCGTATATGGCTGCAGGCTTTTGTTTGTGTGACAAGAGCTGTTCATTTCTATTAACCTTTTCTGTTTGCGTCAGCCGGTAGAGTAACTGTTCTTTGTGTGACATGTGAACGAGACTAAATTCAATCAGACCGAATCAAATTGTTGAATGGAACATCGATGAGCTGCCGGCAGCAGGAACGTGCAGGTGATAAAAGTGATGGAAGAGAACAGGGAGACGGAAATAAGGCGGGACAAATGGGATTAACACTAAGAAGCATCAAATGACAACTGGATATCTGGCGATGCTGTAACCCTGTCTCCTCCAACCATGATGCAAATATACCTTATCTCTATTTTTTTATTTAGACGTTTTGTTCCACTCATTACTTGGATAATGAGGACATGAATGTTGTACAGGAGTTCCTCTGGGAAATCTGTCTGCAGCGGTTTTTGTGCCGAGTAACTTCTGCAAAGCTAAACCACAATGTGATTGATCAGTGCTAACACATTTAGTCTCATGATCAGTGTAAATGGAAAATGTAAGTGTTCGGTTACAATCGAGCTGCAGTTGCTTCTGTCAGAGTCCCCCTCAGCCTGCACTGATTCACAGACTTACTGATAATAATAAAGATTAAAAAACATTTTAAACTCCTCCAGTATTTAAGTGGGTAGTTCCTCAATGTTTTTCTTTCTTATAGTTTCTAAAACTATCATTGTCTTTTCTTCACTCTGTCAGATCCAGGGGGCCATCATCGTGTCCTCCCTAATTGAAGTGTGTATTGGAGCACTGGGTCTTCCCGGGCTCCTGCTGAAGTACATCGGACCCCTGACCATCACCCCCACTGTGACCCTCATCGGCCTGTCTGGTTTCCAGGCCGCAGGCGAGAGGGCTGGGAAACACTGGGGCGTTGCTATGCTGTAAGTGAAGACTCTCGTGAAAAGAAATATACATTCATGTGTCAGAAATGCAGCAGTGCATTTAGCTCTAAGGGTGAAAGAACCAGTGAAACCCCTGAGACTGATAGAATTCACACTGCCACACCATTGTTCTCTGTTCTTTTCGGTGTAGTTTCACCTTAAGATAAGAATAGATACAACTTTATTAGTCCTACAATGGTGAAAATTGCAGTATTACAGCAGCAAGAGTCAAAAAGACAGAAGCAAGTAATGAGCAACATGCAATAAGGAATATTAAGAAAATATATAGAAAAATATGAATGTAATTAAACTGGTATATACAGTGTAAAGCTAAAGAGTTTTTCCGCAGTAGCGTGGAGCTCTTTCACGTAACTCATTTATCGTGACTTCATCAGCAAAATTATCTTTCTAGATCTTCATTTTACACAGAATATCTTTGCTGCCCAAGAATGAGCAAATAAGATTTAGTGTGTGATAGAAAGAAAGCCTATTCTACTCAAGAAAAGAATGTATCACCTTGAATATAAAGAGGATTAAGTGATAAACAAAGATCTACAGCCACTCGGTGACATTCAGGTGGCTTGACATGCTGTGTCACGGTTGTTGACACTGTTGCTGCAGGGACTCTTGTCACAAGAACAGAGGATATGAGCCTGTAATTGCCACCGATTCGCTCCTTCTCAGGCAGTTGGGATAATTGATTGGCTCTGGGGGCCATAGTCAGACGAAAATGGAACGGGACCATATATAATATATGTATAAAACGTTCACAACAGTAACAGTCTCGTCAGGATTCAGGCGAGGCGTGTTGCAGCAGGTGGCGGCAGAATGTAAAATATGAGAAAGTCCGCTAGTAACTCCGGAGGCTGTGATCCATCAAACTCAAGAGCGTTTCTGTTTGCAGGACTATCTTCTTGGTGCTGCTCTTCTCTCAATATGCCAGAAATGTTCAGTTCCCTCTCCCAGTCTACAAAGCCAAGAAAGGCTGGACGTCCTATAAACTTCAAGTCTTCAAAATGTTTCCCGTAAGTACACAACTTCAAACATGAGAGTGAATGTATCTCAGATTGTTGCCTTTTGTACCAACTCTATCTGGGCTCCACTTCTTCTCTTCTCTTTTAATTAATTCATCTTGGTTTCTTTACAACTCTCCGTCATGTCACATCTCAGCAGAATCTAATCTTTCCTCTGTAGGAGGTTAAGAGGTTTTCACTTTATAATCCTCTATGTACAGTGTAAATCAGTCTTCTCCCGCCCTCTGCTGGTTGATTAATAAAATGATAAAAACTCTCTTAAATTCACACCGAAGTTACATACGACTCTGACTTATACACGTCTCCTCAAAAGGCTTCCTGTGACTTTTTGTATTTGTATTGGGTCACTTTTAAACTTCACTTGTCTGGAAGATAAAATGTGCTGAAAGATTAGTAAGAATTTAAAGTCATAATGAAATGAAGGCTACAGAGTCTTGAATGAAATATGCAGACGTGGTATATGTCAGAGTACAGTATGGATCCCGGTTGGGGTTTGGCAAAAATAGCCCCACTCAAAGGTTCGAAATAGATTTATTTAATAGAAAGAGAAATATATTAGAGTATGCAAATTTTTTAATTGCTAGAGATTTCTGAACAATTGACACAGGAATGCAGGATTGGAACTGGCAAAATAAAAAAAAAA
Organism: Hippoglossus stenolepis; assembly: GCF_022539355.2. Taxonomy (NCBI): domain Eukaryota; kingdom Metazoa; phylum Chordata; class Actinopteri; order Pleuronectiformes; family Pleuronectidae; genus Hippoglossus; species Hippoglossus stenolepis. The sequence continues at coordinate 21,787,762 of NC_061491.1, forward strand.
TTCCCTTTGTCTTTATCCTCAGATCATCATGGCCATTCTGGTGTCATGGCTGTTGTGCTTCATTTTCACCGTGACTGACGTTTTCCCGCCGGAGAAGGACAAGTACGGTTACTACGCCCGCACAGATGCACGACAAGGAATCATCAAGGCCGCACCGTGGTTTAAGATCCCATATCCCTGTAAGTGAGGTTTTGGTTGCTCTGACAGAAATGAAAAAATAAAAGCCACATTTCATAGGCTTATTCGGGCCGTTATACAATATATGATCAGTGGACAGTTTCTATAAGCTCTTGTTTGTATGTGTTTCAGCTGTAATAACATTATACACATGGACCACAGCTAAAGCACAGCCAGAAACAATGAGGCAAAAAATAATTATAAAGATAGTTTCTGTTTAAATGCAGTTTCTCTCTGCTCTCACCTCCACAGTCCAGTGGGGTTTTCCAACTGTAACAGTGGCAGGGGTGATCGGTATGATGAGCGCTGTGGTGGCCAGCATCATCGAGTCGATTGGAGATTACTATGCCTGCGCTCGTCTCTCCTGCGCTCCTCCACCTCCCGTCCATGCCATCAACAGGTAACTCCTCGGTTTCTTATACCCTTCCTTATTCGCTCCATAACTCAGGAAGCAAAGTACGATTAATTTACTGTGTCAGATATTGTAATTAGTCTGTTTTCCTCTGTCTCTGTAGGGGGATATTCATGGAGGGTATTTCCTGTGTGCTCGATGGGCTTTTTGGCACCGGAAATGGTTCCACCTCCTCCAGTCCAAATATAGGTGTCCTGGGAATCACAAAGGTATCAGGCGCCTGCACTCAATGTTTTTTCTTTATCCTTTCTTTCTTTTCGTTGTTTATTTCGTTTTTTTGTTGTTGTTTGAGTTTCTGCCTCTTTTTCCATTGTCCTTTCATCATACCCATTTAGAACTGAAACAATAAGCGTCTTTATTGATCCCCAAAACAATTGTCATACACATAAAATAGATGGTTTGATCTCAGCTCTTAATATTCAAAACCCTCCACTTTAACATGCCGATGCAGCATTGGTCTCTAACAGACTGTCTTCCCTCCTCCAGGTGGGCAGCAGACGTGTGATCCAGTACGGAGCTGCCATGATGTTGCTGCTGGGGATGGTGGGTAAATTCAGCGCCCTGTTCGCCTCTCTGCCTGACCCTGTCCTGGGAGCTCTGTTCTGCACCTTGTTCGGTATGATCACTGCAGTCGGACTCTCCAACCTGCAGTTTGTGGACCTCAACTCCTCCAGGAACCTCTTTGTCTTGGGCTTCTCCATTTTCTTCGGTCTGATGCTGCCGAGCTACCTTAAAAAGAACCCGCTGGTCACAGGTGAGCAGGGGGAGTCCCGACAAGCAAGGGTCAACATCAACATGAAGATTCATCGTTACATTTACCACAGTTGATGGAAAGTTAGCTTACGTAACATACATTCTGCAATGTTCTCCACCCTTTCAGTGAATTTGTATTATTAATTATTTGTAGTGAGCAGTAAACACTCATTATCATATTTGTGCAATTTCTGTGGGTAGCCTTTGTTTAATATATTCAGTTGTTAATACATTAGATGTGAATAACACACATACAGCTTCCAGTATGTCAGTTTCTGGAGACTGTTTTAAGATGTAGCATCATTAGAAATGACAGGAGGCCTCTGTTTCTCATCAAATGTTCTATTTCTCTTTCTTCTTGGTCATGCACACGTATCATTGTCTTTATCTGATGGTGCTTTTTTACGTTCAGCTTTCTCACCATCCTATGAAAAGATTTGTCTTGTTAAAGTTAGACTGAAGACTTATTGGTGGTTATTTTATGAACACAAAGAGGAACAATACTGACCCAACCTTCTCTGTTATGATTAAAACCACACAAATAATGTACACATCGTGATTTATCATCTTTAATTTGTCTTCCTCAGGCATTGTTGAGGTTGACCAAGTGCTGAACGTGCTCCTCACAACGGCCATGTTTGTTGGAGGCTCCGTTGCCTTCATTTTGGACAACACTATACCTGGTAAGGTGTTTAATCTTCTGTCTTTCTCGTTTGTCAAAATAATGATTTTAAAAACATAAAAAATAATTAAAATTGTGCTGTAAATTCACTGCTTCATTGAGTTATTGAAAGATATAATGGTAGTTAAAGCAAGGCTCAAGCTTTAACCTGGAGGACTGATGGGCAGACACATCGATAGATTATCTGTTACAATGGATCTATGACTTTTTGTATCTTTGTGTCTTCAAACAGATAAAAAAAAAGATTGTAACTCATGTTGTCCTTCATGGTTTTGATTATTCACTCCTCTTTTTGTCTCGTCAGGTACCCTTGATGAACGAGGCGTCAGGAAGCTGAAGCTTGGCTCTGGTCTCAGCACAGCAGAACTGGAAGGGATGAGATCTTATGACCTGCCATTTGGAATGGACTTCATTCGCAGACACCCCGTCTTCAAGTACATCCCCATCAGCCCTACATTCACAGGCTACCAGTGGGGGAGGCTACAGGAATCCTGCAGGAGCCGAATGGGACATGGAGATGCGGTGAAGGGAGGAGGAATGGGAGGGGAGGGAGGCACGGCACCAGGAGAGAGTCGGGTATAGCCAACAGGCTTATGGGAAGCAAGGGATGGTACACTGGGATAAACGGATGAGAGAGTGGAGGACGGAAGCTGTGCAGGATTTGGTGGAAGAAAATGTGACGCACCAACCCTTCGTCATTATGTGTTTTCTTTATCTTGTGTCTGTCTTTTTCTGCTTCCCACTCCGCTGTTTCTAAAGCTTGCTACAGCAAATCACAGCATGTTACAAGATGTCATCACCACACAGAGATGATTTGGTGTGTGTGCATATGTCCACAATATGCAGCAAGAGATGGCGGCGCGTTAATCCAGAACGAGAGCGATGGCTGTCAAACAATCAAAGCTGAATGTTTGTGGATTCACTGACTCGTTATTACTGCTAACTACTACTGGCCATGTCAGTTTCTGACACATTATTCTGCTGAGACGGTAGATTTGATTATGTCAATTGAGGATTATGCAAAATTACTGTTACAAATCATTTGCCTCAAGACTCATTATGCAACAGCATTAGAGGCATGCACATACACCAACAGCCTCACCAAAAACCAAGTGCAGCAATGCACGTCGGGGGTCATGCCATGCAGACCGAGTGAAGTTTTTAGTCAGGTGCCCTTACTCATGCAAAGTGATTGTGAAATTTTTGTTTTGCACTATCTGCCTCCGGAGTTCAAATGTAAAATGTCACCCCACAGCTCGCGCCCCCATTTCTTCAGTAAAACTCCTCAGAGACCCATTGACCAGCTCATCTCATCTCATGCTAAAGAAACTCACTTATTAAAAAGATATTAGTGCAGATATTCACAAGATCCACAAACCTTCCAGTTTACTGAGTCAGTATTATGCATAATTTATTAACGAGACCGAAACACTTAGTTTACCTGAACATACTGCGACTCAACAGACTCTCAAATGGGAGTTTTTCTATACTTCAGTTTGGAAGAAACAAATTATATTTATCTTATAACCTTGAATTTGCTTATTTCAAATCTCTGCACGCAAATTTTGAAACAAGCTTTTTATAATGCCTGTGCAAAAGCCACAGTAACAGACACGTGGCCTCAAAATTTAATATCTTCACTTCAGGCACGTGTCCTATGTTTAACAGTAAAGTGTGTTAATGTAGGATTTGCAAAAACTGCACCAGAAATATTAACTCACTGCCACTATCCACACCCATGTGGTTTTTCCATCATTGCATTCAGTGAGCCCTTACATAATCCTACTCAGAAGTTAGGGTGGTGATTTTGAGTATTTAAATGTAATAACAGAAGTTTGGAGAGTTGATTTATTTTGTTCTAAATCCAGGCACACATTGTGCATTGTGTGTTTTTGACGCAGCCAATCATGACTGTTACTGATGTCATTAATCATTTAAAAAATTTTTTTTTCAATAGTATACATTCCTCCTCCTCTCAGGCTCCGTACCCCTCCCACTCTCATCTCGCTTAAGTTAGTTCACTGCTGATCTTCAAGTCTGCTGTAGTTCAGACTGTGAGAGCATCAGCAGCCTGAACATTATCGACCCCAGGAGTGAAGAACAAGTCTAACTCGACTCGTATGTGTGCCTCGGCTTCTTCAACACAAACAATACCATACAAGAATTTGCAAGATAAAAATTTTAGTAAATGCAGGAATTTTAAAAATGGCTGAAAATCATCTACTAAATATTAGTAGCCTAGTCTAATTGAGATTTGTACTAAACCAAAATGCTAAAAACTCTTTATTACCACTTCTTATTGTTCTTAAACAATATACCAAAACAAATGTTGCTTAAAATCTCTTCCCAAATTTCTCAGCTTTTCATCTCGTCCGTCAAAGCTATTTATTTATTTATGAGAAAAAAGTGGATGTTTAACGATTGCTTGAAGCAGGTTTATTTGCCTCTTGTACAATGTTGAAAATATATTTATTATTTTACTTCTTAATGCCCTGTTTAAAAAAACAAGAAAAAAAAAAAAAAAGTAGGTTTGGTAATGACGTACTGCTCCTCCCGACACCTTGGCTGCAGTCGGTGCTTTGAGAAACTCTCCTAAGGACAACCACCTTTCATAAAGTTAGTCTCTACTGTAAAGTAAAAAAAGTACGCTGCTTCCATTTCATTCCATTTATATCACATTGTTGATGTAAAGAGACGCAAAGCTTGCAAACTGGATGGTTTATTCAAATTTCAGAGTCTGGGCCTTTTTACTACACGTACTGTTTGCACACTTAATGGTGCCAAGATGATCGGGGTCAGAGTGACTCATTCTCACTGACCTCAAACCCTGTTATGTCTTTATACACCTTCATCATCAGTGTGAACCTTTTTGTTTTTGGTTACCTAAGGACTTAGGGCCTTAGTCTCTGATAGCATTGTTAGCTTTAGCCACATTTAAGACCCCATCTCTCTCTGTTACACTCAGGATTTGACCATTTTTTGTGATCTCACTAATGTCTAGTGTCTGCCTGGAATGATAAAATAGACAAAGACAACCCTGACTAAATATTATTGTGAGCACAATTTTCAGTTATCCTTATCAGAATGCAGTTGCAATGAAGTCAGATGAAAATGTTTACAGTGCTACTGCAGCTAAAAATCCTATTACGGTCACAGATTAAAATAGGAATTTGTTTTAATGTCGGTATCACCACACGTGTTCTCATTCTGGGTAGACCGACCTCAGTGATGATTCCAAATCCCGGAGAAACATAAATGCTGATGAAGTCTTAAATCAGGCTTGGCTACTTCCTGACCATCAATGTGTGTGGAACCTGTAAATCTAAAACCTCTGTGTAAATGTCGGCTGGCAGCTGGACAGCTGTAGATGAGACGTGGTAAAACGTTACCACAGCAGCAGGTGTATTTAAAATCCTTGCTCACGCTGTTTAACCTTGTTCCAGGGGCGATGAGGATCACATAGAGGTCGGAGACACCACCTCCTGCACCTCCTCTCTCTGTGAGGGAGTAGATGGGCGGTGGTCTGACGGCCCCATTATCAATTCTCTTGTAGATGATATGCATACATTAGCACATGGACAACATGTAACTTTGTTTCCTTGTCATATCATGTTTGTGTAACCAGCACTTATTTCTCTCACCAACATCACACACACACACTTGTTTAAAGTCTCTAGTCCTGCAGTGAAAATATATAGGTGACCTCATGTTCAGTGTACCTGGTTTGTCCCTGGGAGTTCTTACTGTCGTTTCTGGATGTAGGAGAAGACACCGGCTGGCCATCTTATTAAGAGCCTGTTGGTCATTGGCAGCTGTGTGAACCTGCCTTATTTCTCTATACCAAGATGAACATTGGATGATTTTGTGCCTCAACACAACTTCCTCTTGATTTAACCCTCCGGTTATGTTACATTCTGTCTTCTTTTTAAAATGTTATACACAAGCTTATGTGTTTCTCACAGTCATTACAGAAATGGCTGTTACATTACAAACACCTTGGATTTCATGTGGCCGGACACTACTCCTTGATGCTTTTCAAGCTTTAGTTACAGAGATGTCGGTTTAACCAACAGATGGCTCTTGAGAAGGTGGTCATCAGGTGTGTAACACAAAGACATCAGTCCCTCTTATTTTGAAGGGGATGCTACATGAAGTATATACTATTTTGTCAAGTGTTTTCTCTTTTTCAATGTTTTTCTTCTTTTATACATAATTTTTATGTTTTTACATGTGAATATTTGTAAGAAACAAATCATAACTTTTAATCTTGAATCATGCTGGAAAGCGCACCCTTTTGTTGTACTGTTTATTTAAAGAGTAAATTCGTTTTGATCTTCTTTTAAATCTGTGGTTCGGGGGAATCGTTTAGTTTGTTTGTTAGGACCTTTTCATATTGTATTTTTTTACTCTAACATTGCTCTTTGTTCATGTTAACACATTACCAGTATATATTATAGACTGAGCTGACAAACTTTAAATAGATGTAAAAACAACAAAAAGAAATGTATATTTAATGGAGTAAAGTTTGCTAAACTAAATTGTGTAAACTAATTGTAGCAAGAAAATGTTTTATTCTTTGTTCCTAAAACTATTTAATATGATGTTACAGAATGAATGCAGTCTATTGTCTTTATTTTTTGCCGACCCCGTTAATGAAAGTTGTTTTTAACCCAAAGTGAATGAAGGGAAAAGGAAAAGTCTTAGTCTCTGTCTAAAACAAGTTTCCTCGACTGAAATGTGTTTATTTTCTGAGAAAGGTCAACGCAGTGTCGTACTATTTGACAGAAATAGGGAAATCGTAGTTTCTACAAATAAGTGAAAAGTGTTACATGAACAGGCGTCAGTTTCCATCAGCATTTCCTAGAAAGTTCCTAATAAGATGAGGAATATTCACTCGGATGCTTTAGGTTGATCTGAGGACATCTATAGCATCTATTATGTACTAGAGTCAATGTGGATTAGTAGTAGAATCTTAGTGTATTAGTATGTGTTAGTATTAGTCATAGTGTTAGTATTAGTCAGTGTATTAATATTATATTCATAGTGTTAGTATGTGTATTAATATTATAGTCATAGTATATTAGTATGCGTACTAGTATTAGAGTCAGTGTATTAGTGCTAGAGTCACAATGTGTTAGTCTGTATTAGTACTAGAGACATACTGTATTAGTGTGTGTATTAGTACGAGTCAGTGTTAGTATGTGTATAAGTACTAGAGTCAGTGTATTACTGTGTATTAGTACTAGAGTCACTGTATTAGTATGTGTATTAGTGATGGCGTCGTACTGTATAAGTATGTGTATTGGTACTAGTCATAGTATATTAGTACTAGAATCATAGTATTAGTATGTGTACTAGTATTAGAGTCATAGTGTATTAGTACGAGTCACAATCTGTTAGTGTGTATTAGTACTAGAGTCATAGTGTTTTAGTATGTGTATAAGTACTGCAGTCATAGTATTAGTACGAGGTAAAGTACTAGAGTCATAGTATATTAGTACTAGAGTCGTAGTATTCTCCGGCGCTTCTATTGTCATGTTTTCATTCAGTGTGAACAAAGGGGCGTCGGGGTCGCTCTCTGATTGGCTCTCGGCCATCCACCCCCCCTCAGTCCCCAGTTTCTCCTCCGCCCCCCTTCCGCGACGCCGCCGTGCGTCGAGCTCACGCGCGACAACAGATGTTCGTCTCGCGCTCTCCTCCCGGATTCTCAGCTCGCGAGGAGACGAACACGCGCCCGGCCGATTGTTTCCACCGGAGAGAAGCGGAGAAGAGGAGTGAATGTGACCGGAGGACTTGATGCGAAGGACCGGGTAGGAAGAGGAGAGGCACCGAGGAGGAGAACCGCAGAGCCCGCGCCCCTGGGTTTGGTGAAGCCCCGCAGAGGAGCCCCGAAAGTCGGCAGGAATCCGAGCGGAGCGTCGCTGTAGCTAAGTGTGTGATCGTGATGTGGACTGGGTGTAGTTTGATATCCTGACTGTTGAAACCAAAAAAGACTGTAAAACGCCCTGACACCCCAAAAAAACACAGACTAGGCTAAAAATTCGATATGACACATGTATGTGTAGGTAGTTGACATACATGTAGTAGACCCGCTCCACGTCTCTTCATGTGAGGATCCATCTGGAATCATGAGCACAACATGAGAGATGATCACATTTGGTGTGTGACTGACGGTCTGTGGCTGTGTTTTAGTCGAACACGTTACATAACGAGCAGTAGATCTGTTCACAGTCAGACCGAGGGAGGACAGACCCTCTGACAAAAAGTCAATACCCAATGTTTTGGCCTGTAATTCGATCCACTCAGCTGGAAGTATTGTAGTTCTATAAATCCCGTGTTCCTGGAGGGTGTAATGTTTCTTAAACATGTCCTGCATCTTAGAGTCAATCCAAACTGAACACACCAATTCCCTCAATATGTCTGATTTCATTCATCAAAGAAATCCACTTCCTGGATCCGCATCAAAAATCTCTGACTTCTGTCTTGACCCACATCGGATCCTTCCACAGAGTTTGGTAGTAATCTGTTCAGTAGTTTTAATGGAATCTTGATAACAAATAAACAAACCAATGCCAATGAAAACATCATCTCCTCTCAGGGCCCAACATTCTCCTTAAACTCAACCAAGCCACAACAAATGGCCTGAATATGACAGATTCTTTTCATCAAGATCCATGAATTATTGGCAAATAGGTAAAAATGTATGAAAAATCCACCCTATCTTACAATGTTAAAGAAAGGGAATTAAAAATTCCTTTATTCGCCCCTTTGTTCAGGTCCGTGTCAAATTTAATGAGCTCCTCTTTTACCCATTTTGATTTGTTGCACAGCTGTTGTACCGGACTGCATTAGTTTAACATGTGTGAACCCAATGAACTAGCTTTAACTTCTCACTAATAATACTAGTCAACTAGGCTGACAACTAACTTAACTAACTGCCAGGGAGGTTTTCATCTGCGTTTGTCTGTTTGTTTGTTTGTTACGCAAAAGCCACCGGGTGGATTATCACGTAACTGGGATGCGATGTGGGTCAGGGAAGAACCCATTAAATATCGGAGTGGATCCAGGTCAAGGGGCGAATCCAGGGTTTTAGTTTTTCCACTTCCTTTAACAATGTGAGATTTTTCAACATTTACACGGTTTTCCTCGGAGATTCTTGCATCTAGATGAATTGTTTAGGGGACTGATATCGAGGAGTGTGTGGAATTTGGTGCAGATCCAAATTAAAAACCTGCATTTAGTGATTTTTAAATGTGGTTTCACAAGGGGACTTTTTTTTTTAACTCTTTTAATGCCATTCTAGTTCTTCTCCAAATCGGTTAATAAACTAATCATGTTCTCAGTTGACGGTTTGGTCTTTTAAAATGTCAGGTAGCCGAAATAGAGCCCGATGTGACATGTACAGTCATAAACCTCTAGATATTCAGTTTCAAACCAAAACGTGTATATATCTATTTAAAAAGCTGCAGTCATTGGAGTTTTTTGACAGTTTTGCTTGAGTGACTCAATGGTTATGGAAACAAACCCACAGATTAGAGGCAGCAACAGCTTCAGCTGGATCTGGAGAACATGGAAGCCATATTTAGATCTAGATCCAGCCTGGCGACATGTTTGACAACCTGAGTAGGAGCAGGAGAGACAAACACACATGAACTATTTTTGGCTCAGTGTTGTGGGATACTTGCTGATCCTCAGATGTTTTTGGGGTTGCTATGACAATGCTGACAATAGAGCGACGGCGGTGGTAGAGCGGAGGCTAAAGACGAGGAGTTGGTGCTGGTGGAGGGTTTGAATGTGAACAGGAGGAGGAGAGGAGCTATTCATCATCCGTCTCCGGCAAAGACATTAACAGAGGAGGTTCACAGGCAAACAGGGCGGGGGGGCAGAACACAAGCCTGCATGTGTGTCACTGAAAGAGAGAGAGAGAGAGTGGAGGGGGGGGTGGAGTAAAGTCAGGAAGTTGTGGTCATGAGTTTTAATAGCATGTTGGTGGATGGCCACACAAGGGCGCATGAAGGAGACGGAGGAGAAAGCTGAAGATCAGGCAAAGAGGAAAGAATTCACCGATCAGCCGCGAAAAAACCGAGCCACGGTGGTGAGGAAACAACGGAGCAGATGAAGGCGAATAAAGATGCAGAGATAGAGGGCAAGATGGAGGCGGGTGATGGGCTGATCTTGTAATGAGGCACAGGGGAGTCTGTGGATCTGTCTGACTTCCTTTAGATTCTGCTGACGGCTGCTAAACTAAAATCCAAGAAGGCCTCATGTCCTACAGATCGTTTCCACAGAGACGAGTCCTTGTGGTTGCAACAGAGAACAGTTATCACTGGTTTCAGAATATCAAGGTATATATGAATACATTCACATGTTTCCAAGATTTCACAAATGTTAAGAGATTCATAAAGAAATCTGTAAATTAATTTATGAGTAAAATAATCATTAGTTGCAGTTAAGAGTATCAACACTTGGCTTCATTAGATTCCTAATTTTGTTGCTAATACGTCAGTAGGATAGTTCCTGCTTTTTGTTTTCTTAAACATTGTGAGTAGGGCAGCTTTGGTGTTTTCAATAACTTCACAGGGAATAATTCATGGATCTTGATGAATAAAATCAGGCTGATTTAGGGGACTGATTTGTGACTGTGTGTGTAATTTTGGTGTTTGAGTACATTTGATACATGTTCAGGCTTAAACTTGCTCAAATATTTTTAGACATATACTTTAAGACACGTATTTAAAAAGTAATTCTGGTCCAACCTAAACGTCACGTAGCCATCACAGTCTGGGAAAGACGAGGCTTTGTCACAGCGTTACAATAAACACAAACCCCAGATAACATCTAGGGTCATATCACAACATCAGAAAAGTCTCCCAGTGGTTTACTGTGGTTTGAAAACTCTGAGGTCTTGATCTAAATAAAAACCATTAAAATCCCCTGTGGATAAAGTCAAAAATACAAACGTTCCAAAACCCTAAATATGTCAGTTTTATTCTATGGTGACTGACAGTCGAGCAACGGCTTTAAAGATTGACTGTTTGACTTGATCTTTATTTCAGAAGGCTCCATTTTAGTTAGATCTGTCAGATAATGTGGTTGCCTTGTCAGACACAGGCGGCCCAAAATGTCAGTGTCACACCACGGCTGGCATCACCCGTTAATGAGACTGTGAGCCTGACTGCCCTTGACCACGACCACAGTATTAAAGGCTAATGATTTCCTTTGTGTAGGTCAGCGGTGACTGTTGAGCGCTTTACAGGCCTAAAATAGTTGCTGAAATATTAATAGAGCCTGCAGGGGGCTGGGCTGATTGGTGTTTAATATTTAATTTGTTCACAATAACTGAGCACACTTTGTTTCAGAGATTGACCGCCTTCGCTTATTTATCAGCATCTTTGTATACTATGTTTTCAAGACGACTGTGTGTATTGGTCTTATCAGATTCTCCACGCGTGCTCATGTACAGTATGTCAACTCTGTGCGTGCGCACGATAACTCAGCTGCGCGGCTTGAATTGAGGAAGTTTTGTGCCGTGTGAGGCAAGTGTCAGTTTCCTGTGTGACTGACTGAGCAAATGAGGAAGTGATTTAACGGAAGGGGAGCACTTCCTTTAAACGCCCCCACCACTTCCTTGTCGGCTCGCCGTCACACTCGCAAGAAAGGGCCTGGTGGACGCTTGAAATCCACACCAGGGTGACAACTGCCGGGGATAGTGTCTGATCGTCTGCTCTCTTTCTCTCTCCACATCTCCAGCTCCATCTCTCTGGTGACTCAACGTACCTCAGTCTTCACTACGGTAAGATCCCTGCTTCTCTTGCTGCAGACAGTTACCGATGTGTTGTTAGTGGTTGTAGACTTGCTGATTGTGTTATTACAGAATAATATGGAGTCAAAATGTAAAGGTCGGCACCAGTGGTTGTTTTAGGCCACAACCACAAACCAAAACCGTTCTGTTTCTTAGAAATGTTTATACCTTGTTCACTGTTCATAGCAGCCACTGATTTCCTCCTCAATCTATTTCCATACATTATGAATGAGCTGTCTAATCGAACACAAGGAGCCCTGATGTTGAGCTCAGAGTTAATTACTGTGAGGAGGCAATTAAACTTCTGCGTGGAAATGATTTAACGATTATTGATTGACGATGGATTGCACAACCTGGAGAAGTCTGCCACTTGATTTTGTCACCATAGGGGAAGAATGAGTCTATAATGGAAATAACTTTTAGTTGCAGCTATAGACATTTCACAAATATGAGCATATTGTTGGCAGA